>NC_056737.1:308735318-308890318 GCF_019279795.1 Protopterus annectens
GTTTCCCTCCCTCCAGCCCCCTGTTTTTTCTCTCTCTCCTCTCTATGGCTTTTACTCACCTCTTTCAGGGGTATTGGTATTTACTTTTTACTGGTGGTGTTTTCCCCCAGCATAACTTAGCTCCCTATTTGGGGGGGCTCCTGGCATTTGACGCAAGAAAAACTGATGTAATAGTGACAGCTGCCTTTTTTTTATACCCCTGACGTCAGTCCTGGAGTGACAGCATCCGACGCAGAAATACTATGTCTCTGGTATTTGGGCCAACTGAAGGCTACCTGCAGGTAGATAACCCAAGTGTGATGACTGCAACAGTGAATGCACTCTAACATCTACATTTATGGTAAGTGTGCACAACTGTACTTTTCCCTTGACCTTCCCACTCCCCTTCTTGTGAGTGAGTGTGTTTGTATGCCTGTGTATTTCCCTTTTCTGTTTCAGGCATTAGGATGGCTGATGCTCCTAAACCTGTGATTAGGAAGTGCACAGTGTGTGGCCATAAGCTCTCTCCAACCAATGGCCACACTCTGTATGCAATTTGCTTGGGCGCGGCCCATTTGCTTACCTTTGCTCCATTTGTGTGGGCTTCAACCCATGGGCCTTTAAGGACAGGAGGGCTAAGCTTGTTTTAAAAGGCTTGCTTCCCTAATCGGGGTCAGCTTTTCTCGCAACCCCGTCTTCGGCTTCTTCTTCTTCTGCCGCTCCCACCTCTTCTCTTCCCCAGACCTCTGGGACTCGACCTCCCGCCATGAGGTGTAGGGAAGGAGAACAGGCATCAAAGAAAGGAGAAACCGCGTAAACTGTCCCTGGACCATTCATCCCCAGTGGTGCCTCAAGCCAAGTGTAAAACCTTCACTAGGCCCAGCACCCCCCCCCCCCGCTCCACTCTCCCAGGTTTTCCCCTGAGCCAGAGGTGTCGCAGTCTCCTCTCAAGATGTCCATTTATCGGCTGTCCTGGCTGGTGTTGGTGGCTTCCTCCTGGTTGACCCATAATTTGAGTGAGGCAGAGAAGGACAGAATGATGTGGAAGTTCATCTTCACCCAAATCCAGATGGGAGTCTTGCCGGCCCCCTCTCCCTCTGGAGCGGCGAGCTCGCAGACCTTTTTTCACCTTTATATCTCCTTCTCCGATCCGACCTTCAGTTTTGGAGTCTTTGGATCCGAAGACTGTTGGGGTCAGGGATCGGCTCTGATGTTACCTTGTACCTCGACACTGGCCATTGCCTTGAGTGTGTCAGATCTGACTGGGTCGGATTTGAGCTCTCGAAGCCATAGCTTCAGCGTCTGATCTGAGGGGTTTGTCTGCTCCAAGTTTATCAGAGCGCAGTCTCCTCCTTGGCATCTCGGCACCCGTAGTCTCAGCTCTGGCTCCCTGTCAGATCTGAGGGGAACGACTCTGTTGGTAGATTATCAGGATGTTCACTCCCCTTTTGCTTTTGACATGGGGGAAACGCTTCTCTTGAGTTTGTCGAGGCCCCTGACCATCTCATCTTCGGACTCCACCCCACCTCCCTCTGTTTTTGGTACAGCCCTGACCTTCCTGCCATTGCAGGGATAGCCTGTGCAGGGTTTGCCTCAGGATGTCCCCACACAGGAGCAACAAGAGGTTTGCGAGTTCCCCCCAGAGAGCCCAACTGAGAAAGTTCCACACAAATGGACGTGAAAAAGGAGGCACTTGGACTTTTCTCTAGAGTCTCTAATCGGAGACACTGACATGGAGGAAGGGGAAGGTTCCCCTCCATTACTCTTTTGGAGACATCATGGAACATTTTCACTGGGGGGGGGGGGGTCCACCCAAAAACTGACCTCGAATGTGTCATTGTTCCTGGAGGTATTCGGAACTGGCCCATCTACTTCTGGGTGTCACCTCCTGTGGATCCGCTTGTGGACCTCATTACATCTTGGGCGTGAAAAGAACCAAATGCCATGAGCCCATCCCTAGGTGCCCAGATAAAGTTTGCAGCCCCCCACCAGACAGGACTAGTTGGAGTAAGGTGTCCCCTATGGATGCTATGGTGGTGCTGCCGCCACGAAAAAAAGCTTATGCAGGAGATCGCTACTGTCCTTCATCCTGACTGGGAGTCAAGGACCATGGACCGTCTCGGGAAGTGGGTGTATGCTTCTGCAACCTTTACTATAAGGGCGCTGAACTACATGGCACACTTCATTTGACTGCAGCAAGACCTAGTCAAGGAGGTCATTGTCGCCCCTAGACCCCGTGTCGGCGGAGGGTAAGAAGGTGTTCTCTGCACAGATAGCCACACTCAAAGCGCTAGCTAACAGATCCATGCATCTTCTCTCTCATGCTATGGAGGGAGCTGCCAGAGTGGCTGGTTCTGGCTTTGCAGTGAGGCGTCACGCCTGGCTCCGGATGTGTCAATTCATGGAACCCTTCAAGGCATCTTTTGCAAATGCTCCTTGTGATGATTCTTTCCTGTTTAGGAAAACAGTTCATGACACATTGGTCCAGATTGAGAAGGACGGGAAGACTGTCTGCCATTGGGATCTGCTTCTCTGCCCCTCGAAGGTCCGTATCTATGAATCAGTGAGGGACAAGGAAGATGTGGTTCCAAAAGTCTCAGTTTTCCCTGGACATTCAGGACTCACCTTCCCCCAAAGGCAGAGGGGGTTTTGACCGACGCCATCCAAGAGGCAGCGGGGTCTGAGGAATGCTCGGTTTTGAGTACTTTTCTCAGACAAACCTGAGGGGCTGCCCAACTGCTTCTCTGTAGATGCAGTCGGGGGTTGCCTTTTGCTGACCCCAGCGGCATGGGAGTCCGTACCATCAGACTGTTGGGTGTTGCAAATTATATCCAGTGGTTATTTCATCACATTCACCAAACCACCTCTCCCACCAAAATGCCTCTCAGGCGTTCCACCCATGCAGAGGGAGGCAGCAGCTCTAGAAGTCTAAAAGCTGCTCAGAAAACGAGTCATCCAACCCGTCCCCCTAGACCAATCCATATCGGGCATTTATTCCAGGTTCTTTTTAGTACCAAAGAAAACGGGGGACCTAAGACCCATCCTGGATCTATCCACCTTGAACTTGTCAGTAGCCAAGAAGAAATTCCAGATGGTCACTCTTCAATCCATCCTGTCCTACCCGCAGGAGAAAGATTGGATGTGCTCAATTGACCTCCAGGATGCGTACTATCATATCAAGATGGACAGACACTTCCGTAGGTTTCTACGCTTCCAGCTAGGAGCCAATCATTCTTAGTTCTTAGCCCTCCCATTTGGTCTCACCACAGCCCCCCCAGGGTGTTCACCAAAGTAATGGCAGTTGTAGCAGCTCACCTGAGGCTTTAGGGAATTCAGGTCTTCCCGTACCTGGACGATTGGCTCTTTGCTGCTCCCAATCAGTATCTACTCTGCTGTGCCATAGACTATTTCCTATTATTAGCAAACATCTTTGGTATCACCATCAATATCAGCAAATCTTCACTGATCCCTGTTGAAGTTCTGGAATTCATTAGTGCTCAGGTGGATACTATACAAATGAAAGTTTACCTCACCCCAGAAATGGTACACAACTTCAGGGTTCATGTGTCCGACATCCTCCGAGTTCATCTTCCTACAGCAGGCACAGTTCTCCAGGAATGGGATCCATGGCAGCCACAATCACTCTCCTTCCCTTTGCCTGGCTACACATGCAAATCCTTCAGTGGACGCTAGCAGTCCAGTGTTTTTTACTAGATTTTCCTCTATCCAGTCCAGTCTGTATCTCTTGAGTTTGAAGGTACTCTCTTCGGTGGTGGATTATTTCCCCGGATCTTGTCAGGGCATGCCCCTTTCTTCTAGCCTTTCCCAAAACCACAGTGACCACGAATGCCGCCCAGCTAGGGTGGGGGAAGGCATTGCTTGGGAAGGACGGTCCAAGGTACATGGTCCCCCTCCGAGACCAGTCTGCATATCAGCGTCCTGGAGATGAGGGCAGTGCTTCTAGCATTGCGAGCTCTCCATGCCCATCTTCCTCTAGGGACCATTGCGATTCAGACGGACAACATGTCAGTAGTCTGGTACAGCAACAAACAAAGAGGAACCAGATTTTACCCCCCTTTGTCGAGAAGCCATGTGAGTGTGGGAATGGGCGTTTTCCATTGGCCATTTTCTGGTGGCAACACATTCCGGGACGGTCCAACATTCTAGCAGACAAGCTCAGCAAGATTATTCTGATGCCTTACGAGTTCTTTCTGAATCCTTCAGTAGCAGAAGGGATCTTCCTCAAGTGGGGTCTGCCTTGCTCCATCTCTTCACATCCCCTTCCAGTGCAAAATGCAGCGATTTTATCGCTCTGAACCCCTTTCAGGGGGAAGCCCCCAGAGGTGCTCTGGTACATGTTTCACCTCCCAGTCTTTTGTATGCCTATCCTCTGTTACCACTCATCCTGAAGTTTCTACAGAAAGCTCGCAGGTTGGGGAATGCAATAATCCTCATTGCCCCATTCTTGCCTCGTCAATTCTGGTTCCCTTCCCTTTGGTCTCATTTAGTAGTTCCACTATTTATCTTGGATGCAGTTCTGGATTTCATTTTGCATCCCTCGGGGATTCCGCACCCAGACCTGGACAGTCTGAAACTCACCACTTGGCTGCTCCAGTTCCATTGATTATTAGAACTCCTTGTTTGTCCTCCCCAGTTAAAACCATTTTGGTGGCAGCTCACAAGTCTTCCACCAGAAAAATATATCATAGCAAGTGGAAACGTTTCTCCATATGGGCCTCTCATCGAGACTTGGAACCTTTTACGCCCCCTGTTTCAGCAGTGTTTGATTTTTTGACAGGAATCTTTCAACAAGGTCTAGTTGCTCTACTGTTGAAGTACAACTGGCTGCTATTTCTAATTTTCATGTGGGGGAGAACATGTCTTCTTAGCCTCTTCTAGACTTTGCAAGACCTTCCTTTAAGGTACCTTTCTTTTAAGACCTCCGGTGAAGGATCCTATGCCTCCATGGGACCTCACTTTTATTCTTCAGGCTTTAGTCTCCCCTCCCTTTGAGCCTGCAGCTTCAGTAGATTTGCAGTATCTGTCTTGGAGGACTGCTTTTTAGTAGTTGCGTCTGCTAGGAGGGTGTCAGAACTTCAAGCATTGTCCATCAGAGTCCCTTACATGGTTTTTCGCAAGGACAGGGTTTCCCTGCGCACTAACCCTTCCTTTCTCCCCCAAAGTGGTGTCAGAAGCTAACATTAATCAAACTATTAATCTTCCTGTCTTTTTTCCTAATTTTCAAAACAAGGGTGAATAGAAATTGCATTTTTGGACGTACACAGACAATTGAGATTTTACTTAAACAGGACAAAACCCTTTCATAAATCTGATCAGTTGTTGTTTGTCTCTTGCTCAACGCCTTCCTTAGGGAAGCCAATTTCTAAAGTAACTATTGCTCGTTGGATTTCCCAGTGTATTATTCGAGCATATTCTGACAAAGGAATTTCCCCTCCGTGGCAGGTTAAAGTGCATTTCCACCAGGTCTATGGCCACTTCAGTGGCTTTTTGGCCCAGGGTGTCGCTGGATGATTGTTCTGCAGCTACTTGCTCCTCATCTCATACCTTCATCTCGCATTATAAATTAGACGTGGTATCTAGGAGTAGGGCATCCTTTGGCTCCACAGTGCTCCGGAATATCCTTCCATGAGGGCCACCCAGGTGTTAGAAGCTGGAGACTCTGTCCCACGGGTTGAAGACCAAATGAAGTCAACTACAGATAAAGAAGTTATGTACTCACCATAACGTTCCATCTGAGTAGTTGTACTTCATTTGTCTTCAACAATCCCCCCTCCTTCCCCCGACCTTGTCACTGTTGTCCTGGCCTTGTGTATGGGAGATGAACATTCCACAGGCGTCCCTTGTTATGCTTGGCTTAGGCGTTTTGGTATGCCATTAGTGGTAAGGTCATGTTGGTTTGGGCTTGTG
Source organism: Protopterus annectens (assembly GCF_019279795.1). Taxonomy (NCBI): domain Eukaryota; kingdom Metazoa; phylum Chordata; order Ceratodontiformes; family Protopteridae; genus Protopterus; species Protopterus annectens. Next base: position 308,741,226 of record NC_056737.1, read on the forward strand.
CTTTGTTGAGCAGCAAACTTGATCTGAAGGGAGGAAGGAGACATGGGGCATTATGGGTAAGTGGAGGAGCTTGGATCTCAGATCAGATGCTAGTGATGCGGGCATGTCAGATCCGATTTGGATCCCTGGACCCACAGGTTGAAGACAAATGAAGTACAACTACTGGGATGGAACGTTGTGGTGAGTTCATAACTTCTTTTTTTAGGTCAAATACAAGTACATTCCAGTGTACTCCTCATCCCTTGTCAGTAGCCCCTTACTGCCACAAATCTGCCATTATTTTTTCCTTTTCTGTAATTGCTGGAGCTCCTCCTGTAATTAATATAAGTACTCCTCTTTTCTTTTGTTCTTGATATTCTGCAGAATATCAATCCGGAAATTCTTGCTCATTTCTTTCCAAATGTGTCTCCTATGGTATTGCTATTTGAACTCTGCATGCTTCAATATAATACAGTATTATTTCCTTCATCTGTATCTCTGAGATCATTCACATTCCAAGATAATATGGAAAGTGCCACCGTTATGGTAAGAAGCTGTTATTCCCACCTGTTGTATATGGCAGCTTTTTTAAATGTGTGTATCTAGCTTTTATTTTATTTATTTTATTTTTATTTTACATTTGTTAACCGGGAAATTCCGACTGGACCAGGTCCATTTTCAGCGGAGGCCCAGGGAGAAAAGCTCCGGCATCTAGGTGTACAAAACATTACAGCAAGTATAATGCACAAATAAGATGTAGCAAACAGGTTACAGCAAATATGGTGAACATAGTAATATAACAAGAAATAACTAAAAACACTCCAAATAAATGATGGTATAGAAAATAAGTAAAATGACAATGTCAGTTATACATTGGTAAGAGAAGAAAATATATTAAGTAAATTCTACAATTAAAAGTTCAACTTTTCAAATGAACAAGCAGGCAGGTGATCAGAGAGCAGTTTGGAGAGTTAATAGCAGTATGGGTAAGGTTATGTTTTGTGATACATTCACCCATTAATGTTTGGCAGGTTAATCCTTTTTTTTTTTTTTTTTTTTTTTTTTTTTTTTTTTTTTAAGCGTTGGAATCTATGTCCGATTTTACAAGACCTTCTGTTGTAGTAAAAACCTTTAAAAAAAAAAACTCCCCTAGAAGAGCACTTTCACATGCTTTTAACTTAATGTAAACACACAACTATGAATGTCTTCTGATAATGTTTAACCCTACTAATAGGAACATTTATGCCAAATATCAGCTAACACATGCCCTAATTAACCTGAAATTGAGGTTATGCACACTGAGACGCATGTTATTGCCTATGCTTCTAATTGGTGTCTGTCCTTTTTTTTTTATTCTTTATTTCCCTCAGATGTGAAAACAGTTGCATGCTTTCAGAAATCATTAACTTTTAACCTGGAAAAAAACAGTGTTCTTTTATTCTGTTATCATCTTGTCTTTATGTCAACGCAAGAGAAAGGAGAAAAATGTAGTCCTTTGCTGCAGTGTGAAAGACGAGCTGAAACATTTATTGCTAAAGGAAGACTTTTTGTTGTTTGGTGCTCCCATATTTCCTTCTTTCCACCTAAAATTTTATTAGGTTAAGCCAAGGGTCTTAATCCAGACATCCACGTTTGCAAAAATAAGAAGATATCAGCTCTGCATATATTATCTGTGTACTTTTACACTCCATCCTCACCTGAACAACACAAGATTATAGCTTATTAACTTGAAGATGCTTTTTTCTAAATTGTGTTCTTTTCACAGTGTAATCCCTACATTTCTCAATACCAAAAAAAAAAAAGAGAGAAGAAAAAGGCAATGTTAAGTTGTCAATCTCGCCTGCATTCTTGCTGGATGGGTTCGGAGCCGATCCTCGGCTCCGACTCTGCACTTGCTTAGCTTGAGAACTCCTTTTACCAGCTCGAGGCAACCCTATATCCCATGATGCAAGGCGGGACTACCTCAGATCTCATTTGCCGCTTTGCGAAGAGGTCTCTTTTTTGCCAGCTCAGGTAAGTTTGAATTTTTCAAACAGTTTAGTCAGGGTTTTATCTCTCCCTTGTTTCCTTTTATAGTTTGTAGTGTTTCTACAGCCCACCCTATTTCCCCATATAGTTAAAAACTTCTAGTTTTTTATAAAAAGTTTAAATTTTCAGTTAGGCCTAGGTCTCTTTTCTTAATCCCTATCTGTGTGTCTGTGTTTGTTGGGATTAATTGTGTGACTGTTTGGGGGGTGTGTGTGTTATTTTTTTCTTGGACTATGTCTAAGGAAGGAAAGGTCTCAGGCTTCAAGAAGTGTGACTCGTGCTGTCAGAAAATGTCTCTGACAGACGGTCACACTTCTTGTGTTTACTGCCTGGGGCCTTTACACCTGCAGGACTCCTGTGCCATATGTCACTCTTTTAGCCAGAGAGTCCTGCAGGAGAGGAGGAATAAGTTGATCCTCCGTGGCTTACTAAAGCCAGAAGGTTCACCCACTAAAACTGGGTCTAGTAAACCTTCTAAGCCACCTAAGGTTCAGGCTACAGCTTCTAAGCCTTCCCCGGTGGCTCCGACTCCTTCGGAGTCGAGATCGGCTCCGGCTGGAGCCGATCTTTCTTCTTCTGAGGTGGTAGTGTCAGTTCCGGTCGGTTCCGACACTCAATCTGCTTTTGCCTTGTCGGCTCTGGCTGGAGCCGACATATTATCCAGTATCGGAGCCGAGAAGCCTTCGGCTCCATCTGGAACCCAGAGGACGTCTGCTCCGATGGCTTCGTCCAAGAAGAGATCTCGGTCCCCTTCTTTGGAGTCTATCCACTCGGCTCCGGGGTCTCCTCTTTTGTCGGAGCGGAGCCATCGGAGCCGATCTTCGAGATCTTCCAGGCTGTCTGACCACGATTTAGAGAGGGTGGTAAGCAGGCTGTTGAAGTCGCAGGCACTAGCCCAAATGCTCCATAGCCCGTCTCAGCAGACTTCGGCTATTGCTTTACCCCTTGAACTTCCTCCTCCGACTCCCCTCCAGAGTTCGGAGCCGGAGCTTCTCGGAACAGCGACCGTGTCGGCGCCGGAGCCGATACATCCCCTTTCGGCTCCGTCGTCTTCGGCTCCGATCTCTTCCATGAGACCTTCCTTGGAGGGATCTGGTCGTCGAGTTTCCCTTGTCGGCTCCAAGGGGGCTAGTGGCATCGGACCCTTGTCCGACCCCGCTCTCCCTCTCGGGGCTTCGGCTTTGGTAAGCTCGGCACCGACATCGGCCTCGGAGCCTTCCCTCTGTGGAGCCGGGAATTCCTATTTCCTCGGAACGGGAATATTCCGGCCTCCCGGGGAGGGGAGCCTTTGAGGTGATGAGGAGTGTCCTGGCACCTGAGCCAGGTCAACGGTCCATCCCTTTAGCTCCTCCCTCTTCGGTGCCTGTGGACGCCTCTTGCCAGCCTCTTGCTCTCAGGCCCAGGGATCCATCGCCCCAGGTTTCCCCATTGGGAATAACTTCCTCTTCCGAGGTTTCTCCTGATCCTGCAGGGGAACCCCCTCGGAAGAGGACGTGTAAGAGGAAACACACAGACTCCCCTGAGTCTACAACATCTGATACCGACTTAGATGAGTCGGAGGGTTCCCCACGGTCCCCCTCTGAGGATGTCTCCTTTTCAGACATCCTTGAGCTCCTCAAACAGAGGGGGAATTGGCCCTCCATTGATCCCTCCGAGGATGAGTCGTATACCTGGAGGCTTTTGGATCCCGACCCTCCACCTCCTGGGTGTCTCCGCCTTTCGACCCACTTATGCAGGTAGTGGCTCGGAAGGCGTGGGCAGCTCCAGATTCTGTGGAACCGGTCCCCAGGAGACCATCCAAATTTATTACGGCCCCTTCAGACAAGCAGTTTCTTTCTAAGGGCGTCTCTGTGGATGCTATGGTGGTGGCGGCGGCCACCAAGAAGGAACTTGCGGATCCTTCAGTACCTGTTCATCCTCCTAACAAAGATTCTAGGACCATGGACAGCTATGGAAAGCGGATGTTTTCTTCAGCGACCTTTGCTATGCGTTCGCTGAACTACCTTTGTCACTTCACCAGGCTTCAAAGAGATATTCTCAAGGAACTAGGTGAAGTGGTCCAGGATCCTTCTGCTGCTGGGGCTCAAGAAAAGATTGCCTCACAGCTAGCAATCCTGAATTCCTTAACCAACTCCTCCATGCGGCTCATATCCTATGCAGCCAATGGAGTGAGCAGAGCCGCAGGCACAGGAGTGGCTCTTAGACGTCAAGCCTGGATGCGGCTTTGTAATTTTGCGGACCCCTTTAAGGCGTCCTTCACCAATACCCCCTTTGACGGTTCGGCTTTGTTCGGACCTCAGGTGAAGGAAACCTTGACCAGGTGTGAGCAGGACGGCAAAACTCTTTCTGCCGTTGGAGTCCATTTTTCCACCCCTTCTAGACCCTATCCCAAGGGTCAGAAGGGAGGGAAGATGTGGTTCTGCAAAGCCCAAGGAGCAGCGCCAGACACACGTGGTCAGTTTACCCCCAGAGGCAGAGGGGGTAACAATAATAAACGCCGCCCTAGGGGCAGAGGGGGTCCTCAGAACCAGGGCAACAGGGAGTCTCTTCCTGAGAAGCCCTTTCAGCATCCCTGAGGTGTTGCCCGACTGTCCACCCTTGGAGGCAGTCGGGGGAAGGATTTCGCTGTACCCAGTAGCCTGGCGTTCCCTTTCACAAGATATGTGGGTACAGTCGATCAGATCCGAGGGTTACAAAATCCCTTCGAAGGTATCCCGTACCTCACCAATCCCTTCCAGACATCTCACCCGGTCAAAGGGATTTGGCAGAACAGGAGGTTACAAAGCTCCTAGAAAAAAGAGCCGTCCAGACTGTCCCGGCAGACCAAGTAGGATCCGGCGTCTACTCGAGATTCTTTTTGGTCCCCAAAAGGACGGGAGATTGGAGACCAATATTAGACCTAAGCAATCTAAACAGATTTGTCAAGAAGGCAAGATTCCGGATGGTCACGCTTCAGTCCATTCTGCCCTTTCTGGGCAAGGACGACTGGATGTGCTCGATAGACCTTCAGGACGCGTACTATCACATAAAGATTCACAGGCGCTCCAGGAGGTTTCTCTGCTTTCGGCTAGGGACCAGTCATTATCAATTCAGAGCCCTGCCCTTTGGCCTCACTTCAGCCCCCAGTGTGTTTACCAAATGCATGGCAGTGGTCACAGCTCACCTGAGACGTCTAGGATTCCAGGTGTTTCCTTATTTGGACGACTGGCTCCTCTCCGCCACCACCAGGCATCAGCTTCTTCAGACCAGAGACTACACTCTGCAGCTTTGCAAAAGTTTGGGAATTTCAGTGAATTTCGAAAAATCTTCTCTGCGGCCTTGCCAATCTATCACCTTTATAGGCGCAGAATTAAACACCGTCAAGTTGTTAGCCAGACTAACAGATCAGAGAATTCTGGATCTCCAAAAATACGTTCGGATTTTATTGCAGAGCAGCAGAGTCAAAGCCAGATTGATACTGAAAGTTCTAGGTCTTATGGCTGCAGCCATTGTTCTTCTACCACTGGCTCGCTTCCACATGCGTCTCCTGCAGTGGATGTTATTCACTCAGTGGTCGTTCCACAGTCTTCCGATGAGACACGAAATCTTAGTCACACAATCGTGCAGGACTCATCTGAACTGGTGGATATCTTCCCCTCTTCTCCATCAGGGCCGACCATTTGTTCCCCCTCCTCCGGTTGCCACAGTCACTACGGATGCCTCTCTGATCGGGTGGGGGGGGCATTATCAGGGCAGGATGGTCCACGGGACGTGGCAACCCATAGAATACCATCTGCACATAAATGTCCTGGAGATGAGAGCGGTGCTTTTAGCGTTGCAAGCCCTCAACGACTTTCTTCCCGCGGGGACTATTGCAGTGCAAACGGACAACATGTCCGTGGTCTGGTACATCAACAAGCAGGGCGGGACCAGGTCCTATCCGTTGTGTCGAGAAGCTCTCAGACTTTGGCAATGGGCAATCTCCTCTCATCGGTTTCTGATAGCAACGCACATCCCCGGCAGGTCCAACCTCTTGGCGGACAGGCTGAGCAGAGCCATTCTCATGCCTCACGAGTGGTGTCTCAATCAATCTATAGTGGACCAGATTTTTCTGAAGTGGGGCACACCTTGTTGCGATCTTTTTGCTACACCCCAAAACAACAAGTGCCCCGACTTCTTCACCCTCTTTCCCCTACCAGGCCAACCCCTGAGAGACTCTCTAACCCAGGATTGGCCCCGGGGACTTCTGTACGCTTTTCCTCCCTTTCCCTTGATTCCACAAGTCATTCAGAAAGCCACCGTTTTGAGGGCCAAGTTGATTCTCATTGCCCCTTACTGGCCTCGACAAATTTGGTTTCCGACTCTGCATAGTCACCTCCTGGTGCAGTCTTGGCATCTGGACCCAGTTCCGGATCTTTTGATCCTCCAGTCGGGTCAACAGCACCGGGCCATTCATTCTCTCAACCTCACTGCTTGGTTGCTCCACTTCCTTCCCTAGCCAGGCTTCCTATGATCTCTGATCCTGTCAGAGATATCTTAGTAGCTTCTTTGAAGTCGTCCAACAGAACCGTTTATGCTAGCAAGTGGCGACGTTTTTCCCTTTGGGCAAACTCCAGGCACATTGATCCCTTTACTGCACTTGTGCATTCTGTTTTAGATTTCCTAGCTGAAGTTTTTCAGTCAGGATCTTCTTCATCAACAGTCAAAGTTCAACTGGCGGCTATTTCCAAATATCATGTTGGTTGGCAAGATCATAACATTATGTCACATAGACTATGCAAAGCTTTTCTGAGAGGAGTGTTTCTCCTGAAGCCGCCAATAAAACATCCTCCTCCACAATGGGATCTGAATTTAATGTTAGCATCCTTGATTTTACCACCCTTCGAGCCGTCTGCTTCATGTTCCTTGAAGTTATTGACCTGGAAAACTATATTCTTACTGGCTGTCACTTCAGCAAGAAGGGTTTCCGAGATTCAAGCTCTCTGCATCCGTTCCCCTTGGTTTTTCACAAGGACAGGGTATCCTTGAGAACAAATCCGTCCTTTCTTCCCAAAGTTGTTTCTCAAACTAATATTAATCAATCCATCGATCTACCAGTCTTTTTCCCAAATTATTCTGACAGAGCTGAACAAAAGCTTCATTTTTTGGATGTCCATCGTCAGCTCAGGTACTATTTGCATAGAACTAAGCAATTCAGGAAATCAGACCAATTATTTGTCTCCTATGCAGAAAACAGGAAAGGTCTCCCAGTATCAAAAGTGACCTTATCCAGATGGTTGTCTTCCACCATTTCTTACGTGTATTCGCTCAGAGGCAAGCAACTACCCTCTAAACCGAAAGCACACTCAACCAGGAGTCTATCCACTTCTGCAGCCTTTCAGGATAGGCTACCCATTGATACCATTTGTGCAGCAGCTACTTGGGCCACTCCTCATACCTTTGTCTCTCATTACAAATTAGATTTGGCCTCCAGGGACAGGGCCAGTTTTGGTTCCACAGTTCTCAAGAGTTTGTTCCATTGAGCCACCCGGGATACAGGTGCTAGGGACGCGGTCCCATCCAGCAAGAATGAAGACGAGATTGACAACTTAACATTTAGAAGTTATGTACCTACCATAACGTTCCATGTTAGTTGTCTTCTCTCGCCTTCTTTCTTGCGTCCCTCCCTCCTTCCCCCTGGCCTGGACAGATCTTGAAGAGTTTCCTCTTTTCAGGTTGTTTCCTCCTGAGTCTTCAATAGAAGAGTCTATTGTTATGAACTTGTTTTTTTCCTAGTTCTACTAGGTTAGTCCTTTAGCAGGGTATTTTAGCTACCAAACGAGATCTGAGGTAGTCCCGCCTTGCATCATGGGATATAGGGTTGCCTCGAGCTGGTAAAAGGAGTTCTCAAGCTAAGCAAGTGCCGAGTCGGAGCCGAGGATCGGCTCCGAACCCATCCAGCAAGAAAGAAGGCGAGAGAAGACAACTAACATGGAACGTTATGGTAGGTACATAACTTCTAATTTGTTTACTGTAGTAACTTCACATACAAGAACAACTAAAAATACTTTAAAGTATGCAATTTATAATGTGAAAAGTTTCTTAGGAATACTGTTAAGAACAAAAAAACATTTGTCTTATGGTTACCTTTTTCCTTCTTCCTATCCCCTCACAGTCCTTCCAAACATTAATGACATGAAGTGAGGCAAACACTTTTCATTCCCCCACAAGTTAACCCTTATTCTTTAACATGTATATTTCACAAATGCAGAGGCTACAGTAGTGCAGCGGTTAGTGTTGTCAAGAGGTTCTCCTGTTCGATTCCCGGCTGGAGCACCTTCTTTGTGGAGTCTGCATGTCCTCCCCACGGTCGAGTGACATTTAAAGACATGCAGGTAGGTGCGTGCGTGAATGGGTGTGCCTTCTTTGAAGGTTGGGCATCGGGCTGGCAACTCAGCACCGTAAAAATCCACTACCAATCATTAGCGGACTGGAGTTCCGCTGTGGCTACCCCTAACTGGGAAAAGCCGAAAGACATTAGTTTTAGTTGATGCTTTGCAGTCTCACATTTATTCACTAATTTCCATGTTGCTGGTCATCTTCCCATTTCTAGATTATGGTTCAATTTCAAGGTACTCCTGAGTCTTCTGTTCAACTGCTGTGCTTTTCTCTGTCTTTCAAGCATTTTCCTGTGGAACAGTGTAAAAGCTTTCACTTGACAAAGTGTCTCTCTGTGCTTTATTGTCAGAAAATGAAAAACAGAGCCTTCTTCCGCTTAATGGCTCATTTTTTGTTGGACAAACGTTTTGCATTTCTCGCCTAGCCTGTTCTACATCAAAAAAATGACTGATCCTTTAGTAAAAAATATTCTGAAGACAGTTGGATACAACAGCTTGAATCTCATACCCGACTGTTGACATTCCCTGATTACTTGAATACATTTCTTTCTTTTCTGCTTAGTCTACTTTGAATAATCATTTTCCTCAAATATTCTATTTTTCTCAACTTTTAATACTCTGCCCTTTTGCAACAGTTTTGTTAGGCTCAACTCTTTTTGCTGTTAGGTTTTTATTTTTACTAGTAAAGCCTTTGGCTGCTTTCTGATAGACAGATTTGGAGCATACACTCATTATGCCTTTTCTGTTAACAGTTCCTGCTGTGGAATACTAGTCCACTTTGAGTATTTTTGCCTTCATAAAGTTAATCCGTCTGTTCATTCTAGTCTCTCTGGTACAGCAGAAAATCTCAGATTTTTTTCTATGTGCTCTGTCCTCTAAATCTATCATTTTTGAAACCTCTCTTCGTAAGCAGTCTTATACTCAGCCAGAGTTGTTTCTTTTTTCATGATGATCTCTGATTTTTGAAGTTTTATCAGCTCACTAAATATGTTTAAAACTTCTTCCATTATTCCAGCCTTTTCTTATTTGAGTTGGTGTTCTTTCAATGTTTCATTTATTTTAATCAGCTGTGAGCAGTATGACTTACTTTTTCCTCTCAATTACTGGAAGTGATGTCTTGAAAAAAGCTAGAGTGTGAACTGCTTGCAGGATTCTTCCCAGTCAGTGTTTTCTATTCACCTTTTCTGGTCTGTTTTCATCCTGGCTGTCAGTTTCCACTTTGGCTGCCAGGCAGTGTACTTACTAGCCAATAACTAAATTTTACTCAAGTTGACAATATCTGTGGCTGTTTTTTCTCAGTTTCTGTTTTCACTCTGGAAGAGCTGAAGTTAAGGTATTGATCCGTGTGCAGCCATCTTGGAAGTCGAATTGCAGCAGTCTTGACAACTCCTCAGGACTGCATATAGATACTGTTTTTACAAGTATCACTTGAATTGGAGGGACCTGTCTCTGACTGGATGTGTTTATGACATGGCTATATTTTGAAGGTTTTAGATTTATCATTGAACTGTGATCTGGAAAGAAGACGTGTGGAGTTTCTGGCAGTGGCCCTGGTTCTACTCCATATTTGCTTTAAAGTTGGAGGTGGTCCTCTCCTGTATCAGCATTAGATTCCATATGATATATATATATATATATATATATATATATATATATATATATATATATATATATATATATATATATACACACACACACACACACACACACACACACACACACACACACACACACACACACACACACACACACACACACACACACACACACACTCTGTAATAATGGGCAGCCCTGTTCTTCCAGTGAGCATTGATGGTGACACTGTATGGTGGACAACTTGCACATTAAGATTCACAGGAGATTCCCTTGTTTCAGTGTAAGCTAGTACCACTTTCAGTACAGGGTGCTGAAGTTTCATCTGCAACTTCATCCACACTGTTTATTAGGGTTGTATCTGTGATGGCAAGGCCATACAGAAGAGTCTGAATGTGTTAGTACAGAAGATTGAGGCTATGAAGTGTTAGTGTTGCTTCCTGTAGTGCAGTGTTTGATTCCCATAGCCTTCAGTTGCTCTGAGCAGATCTCTTAGCTAGATAGTGCTCTGGAGCACTTAAGAAATTGGCTTAGGCTCCTCAGTGGCCTTCTGGACCACATGCCTAGAAACTTTTAAACTTGTCTAGTATTTCTGTGTCTGGATACCCGTTTTCTGGTAGTATCGCTTTCCTAGGTTCATCTATGGTTGCAGACCCTGGGAGTCTATGTAAACTAGAAGCCTTCCTTAAGTGGGAGGTTTAGTATAATGGTTAAGGTGTTTACCTTACAGACACAAGGTGCGGAGTTGATTCTCACATGGGGTAACTGGCTAGGCTTAAAATGTCTCACAATGAGAGTTAGCCTAGTATTAATCTATGAACCTATGATTATAATGCTGAGTATTCTTTTTGTACAGAGTTAGACATACTGCAGCATCTGTCATCCTTTTCCTATCTAAGGGCCCCAGGAAGTCCTAGCATATGCAGCCTGAGTGAGGAAGATGAGATTAGCTAAGGCTATGTAACCCCTTCTGTGCTGCAAGAAGGCCAGTGTCTTCATTGTCCAATCCCTGTACCTCTATGTGAGGGTGCTTCACTGGAGAGTGGAGTGCCTTTGGGCAAAGTGATCTTTCTTTTATACCTTTAGTATGAAACCCCTGTGTTCATGAATAAGTACTAGACTAGCTGCCCTTGTGGGCCATTTTAAGCTTGGCTAGTTTCACATTTTTTTAAAAAATACCTTTTATTGAATGATCACGTGTGATAGGCAAATTTACATTTATATAAAAGTAATCAAACTGTAATAAGTTCATGTTTACAAACATTATAATTCACATATATTGCTGTATATTATATAACCTAAGGAACATCACATAAACTATTAAATTCCTGTTTTGTTTTTTAAACAAGCAACATCTTTATTAAACCATCACTTAGGCAATCGTGCATTATGTAAATGAAAACAATCCACACTGACACATTCCTAGATGCAAGCATTTTTACATCACAAACTATATTGATACACTCCCAGTTGCAAACATTATACATCACTTATAGTATACCCAATCATTTTTAGGCAAACATAAATAGCTAATTTAAGTCCTGCCTTCTTTTAAAACTCATTCCTCTTCTGTATGTAATGTTTCTACAGTTTTCATTTTATTCCTATGTAGTTTGCTCCTACCCTTTTCTAAAGGTCTCAGTTGTTTTATTTCTATTACTGTATTCACGTCTTCTAGTGTAGCTGGTTTAGATTTTGATTTCCATGTTCTAGTAATTGTTTTTATGGCAGCCACCATAATTAGACACAGGAAGGCCTTACCATGTCTAGGCAATTCTGATTCTGTATCATAGCGCAGTAAAATAGTCTCCCTCATCACACCAATCTGCCCACCCAGGATCTCCGACAGTGCAGCCAACAGGGATTCCTTAAAGTCTGCCAGGTCACTGCACTCAGTTACCTCTTTCTTCCCTGTCACACCTTCAACATTTGCTGTCTACCTGAGGAAAAATTCTCTGGAGTCTACCTGGGGTATAAAAATATCTATGTAAACATTTCCAATAAAAATTCTAAATCATCTGGATTTTGTTGCATATTTGGGAGATGCACATATATCCTCCCATTGTTTCTTTGTGAATTGCTTATCCAGTCACTTCCCAATCCTTTCTGACCTCTTCTGAGTGATTCTTATAGTTATCATGCAATATTTAAATGCTGTACTAATTACTCCTTATTTAATGGCAGCTTCTATATTCTACTAAAAACTCTACCAGTGCTGGTCTTTCATTTAACCACCCTATTTCTTTCTCTTTACCTATAGTCTGCTATCGGTACTTGATAGGGAAGACAATCTCCAACCTCCAGTCCAAATAAATTCTTAGCATCTTCCCATTCTGTCATCTTTGTCTCTCTAGTTATTTGCTCCAAATGCCTTGGTTCTTTTGCCAGTTTTCTCCAATAAATTCCAGTTCCCACTTGCCTATTGTCTGTATGTCCCTAATTGCAGTCATGCCCATCGGCACAATCTCCTTTCTTCATTCCTGTCTTGGCTTAGTTCTTAGGATACTTTCTGCTGCTTTATAGATGTAATATTCTATGTGATTATTGTTATTCTCTTTAAGGCCTGCATTCAAAATCCCAGTCTCTCGTTTCTTGAGCTTCCCCCTGTTTCATCATCATCCCTTTCCACTTTGAATTGTAGTTTTCTGCTTGTGCTATGCATAGGAGTCTTAACTCTTTTGCTCTGAAATATAGAACCAAAAGAAGCAGCACATCAACTCAAGAGACGCAACTTTAATGAAATATAAAACAAGGTTAAGTGCTTTCTTCTCTCAATGTAGGGACTTCCTCAAAAGAATATTCAGAAACCAACCCAGCCCTCAAGTAATACCTCCAGTTGCACTACTTAACCAATAAATTAAATACAGTTGTAGCCATTTACCATTAACATACGAATTCTACAATATATTAACTAAAAATTCTATCCTAAAATATTTTTTAATTTTAAAACACTTGACATGCTTAAGTCTCATTAATACCTGGATACTGAGTTGCATTTGAACGTAATTGTCATTTCAACTCACATATACCAGGTGTACATCTAAACATTTCCCTTGCAAATCTTTCACTAATTGCTGTATCACAAAGAACTTAAAACCATGGTCTTTACATTCCTTTATATGCCTACTCAAGGCATTAGTCATTTTACCATTTTAATGTCCATTATATGTTCACCAATTCTATTCTTAAAAAATCTACTTGTTTTTCCTATATAAAAATGGGATGTTTTTGGCACTTAGCCATGTAGACCACATTTTGACTACAGCAATTAAAATGTCCCTTTATAAAAATGTCTCTACCATTCAAATTAAAACTATCACCAGTTTCCAAAATATAAGGACAGTACATATACATCCTACATTTAAAATTGCCCTTCAACCTGTTATACACTTCACTCAACTTACTACATATTTCTAAAATGTTCTTGAACGATCTTCCTAAACACTATTTTGGGTACCTTCCCCACCTTTTGTGCCACATTCTGGTCAAAATATAATATCTCTCAATTATTTTTTTATTATTTCAGATATTTTATTAGCATCTTGGTTAAATGTAGTAATAATGCTCAACCCAAACTTATTCATTACTTTTTCATACCTACTAATATGCGATATTTTATTTGTCTCATAAACACTTCCTAAAATGGGCTTATACATTCCCTCCAAGCGTTTAATTATGGCTTCCTCACTGATTTTCTTTAATAACTCTGCTGGGTATCCCCTTTTATTGAAGAGCTTAAGTATAAACTGAACTTCATCAAAAAATTCACTATCAGAGCTAACCGTTCTGGCTGCCCGGACCAGTTATCCTTTTACAGTCTACTTTTTTTGACGGTACGGGTGTCAGCTGGTGAATTCCAAATAAGAATTAGAAAACGTTAGTTTTCTCTAAGTTATTGAGACCAGTCTCTTATTCTCAAAATCTATTCTTAAATCCACATCTAAGTAAGAAGTTCGATCCTTACTATAGACATGAGTAAATTTTAGAAAATCCACTGAATTATTTATATGTACCAAAAATTAATTCAGTTCAACCTCGATGCCCTTCCACACCATGAATAAATCGTTCAAAAACCTTGTGTAGTATAAAATCTTAGACAGATAAACACTTTTCATAATAAACTCTTGTTCCCAGTAGGACATCATATAGTTAGCAAAAATGGGGGCACATGCTGTCCCCATTGCTACTCCCGTTGCCTGTTTATAGTACTGACCTTCAAAATATATATGATTATTTTTTTAATACTACTTCCGTTAAAGTTATATACTTGTTAATTTGATCTTGATCATATAAACCTGTTTTTAATATCTGAATTTCTAACCATGCCAACCCCTTTCCATGGGGTATTACTGAGAAAAGGTTACAGACATCTATGGTAACCAAAAATAAATCGATACAATCTCAATTTGTTCAAACTTTTCTAAAAGAATTGCCATGAATCTTTAGTTATATAAGGAAATGCCATCAGACCCTTTTGTAAATTAAAGTCCAAATATTTGCTAATAAAGCAAGTCTTGGAGTGCTTTCCATCTACTATAGGTCAAAATTTTGGATCTTTTAACCCTTTATGGATCTTTGGTATTTCAAATATATTGGATACCATGGGGTGTTCATTCTTTAAATAAAATAATTCATCTTCATTAATCTGACCCTGGTATAACACATCTTCCAATGTTAGATCTATGTTCCCATGTGTTATATAGATTTCATTCAGTGAACTTTCCTTGTATGTCCCATCCATTAAAAGGATGTTCATACCATTTCAATAATCTCCTTTATTCTTTAAAACTACTCAATTGCCCTTATCGGGCTTCACTACTTGAATGTTTTTATCATTGGCAATTTCCATTAACAACTTTTCTTCATCCATATTTAAATTATATTCGTAATCTGTACCTTTTTGTCTGTACACGTGCCTTATGTCCTTTTCACACTCTTTTTCAAATACCCTTATTAAACTATTAATAGTTAGAGAAATTGGGACAAATTGAGATTAATGATTTATTTTTGATTGTCATATATGTCTGTAACCTTTTCTCAGCAATACCCCATGAAGAGGGGTTGGCATGGTTAGAAATCCAGTTAGTAGAAACAGGTTTATGTGATCAAGATCAAATTAACAAGTATGTAACTTTAATCGAAATAGTATTACAAAACCATATACATTTTGAACGACAGTACTATAAACAGACAACGGGAGTAGCAATGGGGGCAGCATGTGCCCCCATTTTTGCTAACTATGTTATGTCCTATTGGGAACAAGAATTTATTATGAAAGTGTTTATCTGCCTAAGATTTTATACTGCACAAGGTTTTTGGTAAATTTATTCGTGGTGTGGAGGGGCACCGAGGTTGAACCGAATGAATTTTTAGTATATATAAATAATTCAGTGGATTTCTGAAATTTACTCATGTCCATAGTAAGGATCGAATTTCGTATTTAGATGTGGATTTAAGAATAGATTTTGAGAATGAGATTGGTCTCAATTTATTAGAAAAGCCACATTTTCTAATTCCTGTGTGGAATTCACCAGCTGGCACCCATACCATCAAAAAAAGTCGAGTAAAAAGACAATTGGTCCGGGCAGCCAGGATGGTTAGCTCTGATAGTGAATTTTTAGACTAAGTTCAGTTTATACTTCAGCCCTTCAATAAAAGGGAATACCAAGCAGACTTTTAAAAAAAAATCCTTGAAGTCCTAAATAAACGCTTGGAGGGAATGTATAAGCCCCTTTTAGAAAGTGTTTATTAGACAAAATATCCCATATTAATAGGTATGAAAACGTAATGAATAAGTTTGAGTTGAGTTTTATTACTACATTTAACCAAGATGCTAATAAATTATCTGAAGTAATAAATAATTGGGAGATATTATATTTTGACCAGAATGTGGCACAAAAGGTGGGGGGAAGGTACACAAAATAGTGTTTAGGAAGGATAGATCGTTCAAGAACATTTTAGAAACAAGTAGTAAGTTGAGTGAAGTTATAAGTAAGTTAAAGGGCAAATTTAAATATAGGATGTGTATGTACTGTCGTTATATTTTAGAAACTGGCGATAGTTTTAATTTGAATGGTAGAGACATTTATATAAAGGGAAATTTTAATTGCTGTAGTTAAAATGTGGTCTACATAGCTAAGTGGCAAAATGTCCCATTTTTTTATATAGGAAAAACGAGCAGTTTTTTTAGACTAGAATTGGTGAACATATATTGGGCATTAAAAATGGTAAAATGACTAATGCCTTGAGTAGGCACATAAGGGAATGTAAAGACGATGGTTTTAAGTTCTTAGTGATACAGCAATTAGTGAAAGATTTGCAAGGGAAATGTTTAGATGTACACCTGGATATATCCGAGTTGAAATGGCAATTACATGTAAATGCAACTCAGTATCCAGGTATTAATAAGACTATAAGCCTTTCAGGTGTTTTAAAATTAAAAAAAAAATTAGGATAGAATTTGTATGTTAATGGTAAATTACTACAATTGTTTTATTTAATATATTAGTTAATTAGTGTAATTGGAGGTGTTATTTAAGGGCTAGGTTGGTTTTTGAATATTGTTCTGAGGAAGTCCCTGGATTGAGGGAAGAAAGCGCTTAACCTTGTTTTATTTAATTAAAGTAGTTTCTCTTCATATCTGGCAATCCCAATCTGCCCTGTTCTACTTGAAGAATCATCTTATCCCACTTTACTCTTGCCATCTTCCCCTTCCAGATAGTCCTTCAGCGTTTTATTAATTTTTCTCCACAACTTCTCCTCTAGTTGATAAAAATATGCCTGACCTGTGCATAAGACTAATCTGCATAATAACATTTTAACTGCTTGTGTTTTACTATCAATATCCATATAACAAAGCTTCCATTTTTCTCTGTTTTTGTATTATCTTTTGTTTAGTCTCTGCCCACATATCCTTAGCTGTCACTCCAGAATCAGTTTTATCCATACTCCTAAAGGCTTAATTTTGTCATGTCCACAGAAGTATGGATATTGCTGAACCAGTTCATATGTGGGTATATAATTTACCACTGTTGCCATTGTTTTAGCTTCATTAATTTTGTATCCCAAAATGATTTGAAACTGTCAGAATGTTCTATGACACTGTAATGTCTCTCTCTGGATGTCCTTCATGGATGCATCTGCAGTCATAACAACTGGGTTGTCCTGTCGTCAGGCAGCCCTTCAGTCGGCCGGATTCCAAAGTCCGGGTCCGGCTTCGGCTGATGTCGCACTTCACCCGACGTCATCTCTGTTGGTCTTCGGGTATAAAAGCATCAGCCGACGCCATTTTCCTCAGTCTTTCTTGCCGCGTGGCACCCGAAGCAGAAGCTGTTCGCAAGTGCCGGTCGGTCGGATCCAGAGATTACTTCTACCGAATACTACTTCGAAGACTTCTAAAGCTAAGTACCCCGTTGGGGACTCTTTCTTGCCTCAGCCGATGTCAGAAAAAGTTAATAATTGTTTAACCTGTGGGAAACAAATACCTCATAAAGATTTCCACTCTTATTGTCTGCCTTGTTTAGGCCCAGCCCACAACGTAGCAGCTTGTTCGGCCTGTGCTTCTTTCAACCGACGAACGCTTAGGCGTCGGTCGGAGTTTGCAGAACAGTTTTTCGGTTCTGATTTTGCGTACATTATGCCGTCGGATCCTCCGACTACCCAATCTGCCAAAAAACGCAAAGATAAAGACCGACACTCGCGGTCCGCGGTTTCGGCCGAAACCATGGTTAAGCAAACCGCGAGTGTCTCGGTTTCGGCCGAAACCGAGAAAACTGATCAAAGTACAGCTGAATCTATCTCTACAACTGAAGCCCCTGCTACTACTCTTGAATCGGCCTCAGAAATTTTATCCACTACGGTGGCTGCCACTGACTTATCAGACACCATTCCCTTGGATGTCTCTACCCCAGCACGTGGTGCTGCTAGGCCTCCAGCAGCCATGTCCATTAAGGCCTTCGCCAGGGCTAAAGCAGCCAAGACTACTAAGACAGTGCCTGTTAAACCCCCCACAACCAGGCCCTCTTCTAGTTCTCAAATGCTTACTTTGGCAGAAGATTTAATTTCATTAATTAGAGGATCTCAATCTCACCCAGACAGGGCCTCTCAGCCCCCAGAGAAGAGACCTAGGGCAGAGCCCCCTGATAACAAAGGGGAAAGATGACACCACTGCCTGGTTCCTCTGCTCAAGCAGAAATTCAGAGAGGACCCCACCCACTGTAATTTTCACCTACAATCCCTCCTATATCCTCCTAATCAACCTTGTAATTCTTTCAGGAAATGGAAATGCTTCTTTTGCCCTACTTATAAAGTCCCAGCTTACTCTGTCAAATGCTTCCTTTGCATCAAGACCCACTAACAACAATGGTATTTTCTTACACTCTGCTTCCCTCTGGATCATCAGTGTCCTGTTAATGTTGTCAAATGTTTGCCTCCCCTCCCCAAAACCACATTGATCCATATCTTGTCAATTTTGGCATAAACTTTGCTATTTTTTTAGCCATCATCGACACAAACACTTTATAATCATGGTTTAGTATTGAAATGGGTCTGTATGAAGTTGGGTCTGATGGATCTTTACCATCTTTAGGTATTAGAGCTACCACTGCTTTCTTCCAGGATGTTGGTACTTCTCTTCCTCTTAAAATACTGTTAAAACCTTCCAGATCTTTATCGGTTTTCCCCTCCTAGCTTCCAAACTTCCACAGGAATACCATCTATTCCTGGGGACTTTCCTGTAGATTGGCTATACATCACAATTTTTATCTCCTCTCCTCCTGTCCTAACAGTTAGTAATTGAGCCGTATCTACCTGTAACCTTGGCATATTTAATTCTGCCATAAGTATTTCCATTTGTATCTTTTCTTTATTTCCATATTTATCTGCTTAATACAGACTTTCATAGAATTTCCGAAATATTTCTAATACCTCTACAGGATCTCTTACCTTCCTTGTTGTAGGCTCCATAAGTTTGGCGACAGCCCTTTCTACATTCTGTTGCCTGAGTCATTGTGCTAAAAGTTTTTGTGCTCTAATGTTATCAAAAAACAATTGCTTAACAGCAGTCTTTCTAAACTCATGTATATTATCGAGGTAATCCCTTATTTTCTGTTTAGCATTCTGCAGTTGATCATCATATTTTTCTGAGATTCCCCCTTTTCTGCAGTACGTCAGCATTTGTCAAACCCTGTAAATAAGTCATTACTTCTTAACCATATCTCCCTTTCTTTTATTTTCACCCTATTTTTAAACTCCACCTTAATTTTGTCCCACTCTCTAACTGTATTTTCAGAAATAATTTCTATCTTCTTGAATAGCTCTTGAATTCCTCAAATTCCTCTTTTTTCAACAGATATTTGGGAAAGTGCCAGTGTCACATTTTTTATTTCACTGCCCTGTGTTTTTACTTTCATTTTTATTGTTGCATGATCTGAAATAGATATTGGGTACATATCATGACCTTCTTTAAAATGCACATGTTCCTGTGAAATGTAAATTATGTCTAGCCTAGCCCAGTTTTTTATATCTTGGAGAATAATATGTAAATTCACTCCAGACTCCTATCACTGAATTCACATATTCCATGCCAAATATTTTCATAAATTTTGTCAAAGGTCTACCCTCCTTTGTTATACTTTGCCTTCTTGGCTTGGCCCTCCCAAACACATCTTCACTGCTGCAAATCAAATTCCAGTCCCCAGGTATAAGTAGTATTCCTTGCTGAAAACTGATTTCTCCCAGAATTTTATTAAGCTTCATTATAGCAGTTTTCGATGGAATATAAATAAATGCTAGTGTAGTTCTCCTTCCTTGCCAGTAGTCCCTTAGCACTACGAACCTGCCATTTTTATCTTTTTTTTTATCTTCTTCTATCACTATTGGAACTTCTGTTGCACTTAATATTAGTACTCCTTTTTTCCTTTGTCCCACATATTCTGCTGAATAACCACCCTGAAAGTCTTGCTTTGTCAAATTCACATGTTCGGTTATTTCCAAGTGCGTCTCCTGTAACATAGCTGTTTGCCCTCTACATTTTTAATATAGTTAACTATCCTTTCTTTTTTGTATTGATCTGTGAGACCATTGACATTGAAAGCCATTACAGAAAGCATTATTGTATTAAAAGGTTTTTCCCACGTTTTATGTATCGCACCTTTTTTGTTAAGTCTCTAGTTCCAGCTTTTAAATTATGTGCATACACTGGCAGGTTGATCTTTTATATAGTTTCTTGTCCTATCCATTTGAGTCTGTGTCATGTCTTGTAACACTTTTTGTTTCATTGAAATCCCTCAAAAAAAAACTTAGTACTCCCTGAAACCTGTTAATTTAATACTAACACACAAAACTATATACATATTCAGATATTGAGATTTTACCCTCCTAATAGGAACAAACGTCCCAAACTGACAGCCACACTAACAGACTTCAGTTAACCTAAAAAAAAGGTTATCCATGCTAAGATGCATGGTGCAGTCTGTGCTTGTACTAAGTGATAACTGGTTTCAGAGAACATTATCTGTTAGCCAGTTTCTCTTCTCATTTTTCACCAGCCAATCATTGTTCACCATACTGTAACCAATTTCTTTTTTTCAGTTTGTCTGCACTCATCTCTCCATGGAGGCCGTCAATTTCTCGCTATTGGATTGTTTCCATGGAGACATGAGGGCAAGATACAGAATTGCTTCTAAGCATGCATACATTTGCTAGAAAAAAGCCTCATAATATTTTGTATTTTTTTTTCATTTACTTGCTTTGTTTTAAAACGTTTTACTAAATCTAAGGGCCTTAATCTAGTCATTCCCCCATGAAAGAATGGGAAAAATACATTAATTTTTCTTTTGTCCTGCTCTTTTAACCAGGCTTTTTTTTTTTTTACATTGCACTGCTTACATTTCATAAAATTGAACAAGAAGAGAGAGAGAGAGGGGAGAAAGAAAAGGAAAAAAAGAACTGCAGCACCTATTTACAATCCCCATTACACTTAAAAATAACCGAGAAAACTTTATAGCATGCAAAGAAAACCATACACCACAAAAATAGTACTATTAAGAAAAAAATGTGTTCTTTACTTTAACTTTCTCGCCTCTCTCTTCCCTTCCCCAGTGCATTTTTTCCGAACATTAATGAAATAAAGTAGGGCATATACTTTAGAGGCCCCCACAAGTCCAACAGATTCTGAAAAGTGTGATATTTCCAGATTTTCTTCTGTTGTATTTCACAAATATTGATATTTGATTATAATCCCACATAAAGTTACTGGTTTTATTACTGTTCATTTCCAACATACTCTTGATTCTTCTAGTCAACTCTTGTAATCCCTTCCTTCTTTCCAACATTTTCCATTGAAACAGTGGAAGAGGTTTCACAGGTATAGTCTCTCTCTCTCTGGTCTTTACTACCAGAACAACAAAATGCAGAATCTTCTTCTGTTTAACAGCGTACTTTTTGTTGGACAGATTTTTGTATTTCCTCTTTAGCTTGTACTTCATCAAAAAATGATTTTGTCCCTCCAGGGAAGAATGCCCTGAAGACAGCTGGATACAGAAGTTTGAATCTCGCACCTGCATCTCAACATTTCCTGAATAGTGGAATTAATTTACTCCACTTCTGTCTGGTATGCAATGAGTAGTCATTCTCCACAGACAAACTGCTGTCTCCCACTTTTAGTATTTTGTCCTTTTGCCACAGTTTTGTCAGAGTTAACTCCTTCTGGTAGGATTGCATATTTACTATTAAAGGTCTAGGTTGCTTTCTCATAACCAGGTTTGGAGCATACACAGTATGTGCCCTTTCAGGTAACAACTCCTGCTGTGGAATACCAGTCTAGTTTATTTGTGCTTTCTTAAAATTAGTGCAGTCTGTTCCTTCCAGCTTCTCTGATACAGCTGAAATTCTCAGGTTTTCCCTACGTGCTCTTTCTAATTCTGTTATTTTTTTTTAAACATCTCTTCCTGAGCAGTCTCATTCAGGCAGCTTTTTTTTTTTCATTTCGACTTCTGATTTTTGCAGCTTTATCTCATCTGAATAGCTGTTTAAAGATTATTCCTTTTTTTCCAGCCTTTTGTTGTTTCTGTTGATATACTCATCAGTGATTTGTTTATTTTAACCAGGTCTATGTGCAGTTGTCTTTTATCTTCCTGTAGGTTACTAGAAGTCGTGCCTGGAGGTTGCATTGCTTTTTGCTGAACAGCTGCAGAGCTTTTCCCACTCATTGTTTCTTCTTCACTTTTTGTAGTTGATTTTTTCTGGCGCTCTGTGTTTCTTTATTCCTGGCATCCAGGGAGTAGCCTTACTAGCCAGTTACTGAAATGTACCCATAAACACAAAAGTCTGGCATTCTCTGACTTGAGTTACTGTTTTCACACTGGAAGAACTAGAGTTAAGGTGTTACTCAATGTGCAGCCATCTTGGAAGTCCCTAGCCAGTTTCCATTTTTGTGCTGAAATTAACCTTATCCCATTTAGGTACAGGTTTGGCCGTACCCATCCTGTTGTCAATAATTGTATATTACCCCTAATGATAACTAGGATCATACCATAGATAATTTGAGGGGACCTTTGCAAGTAAGAAAGCATTCAGGACCTGCATCTGTCCATTAATAGTACAGGAGGCAGTCATGCGGTAAATTTCTGTTTCCTACCCATAGATCTGAGTTGCACTTGAAAATGTACAGGGGTGAACTTCGTTTTACGTGGGTGGGGATATCAGCGGTATCCTCTGAGAAGTATTCCTATCCATCCAGACTATTGTGTTGATGTTGCAAAAGAGGTTTAGTTCCATAGACTTGAGTATTTGTAAATCCATCAGTAATTGGTCAGAGGATGCCTCGTCTGCCAGACGTAGGTCATCTCTTACAAGTCTGTAAGATACCAAGTACATTGACACTGCTTTGAGTTGGACTGTGTAGGCATGTTGGTTAGACTTTGCAACTTTTAGTAAGGTATCTCTGTGGACTTTACATTTCTTGGATGTGCAAGGACAGATATATGTGAAAGGCGGCATTGTATTCAGTCTCAATGCTGTGTAAAGGGGAGACAGTTACATCCCTAGATCTATACACAGTCTTGTTTGTTTATAAGTTGTGCAGTATAGAAGGACTTTCTTATAACAGTGGAGACATGTTGGTCAAAAATTAGGTCACTGTCCGCATCAGATCCCAAATCCCCAACTCCTGGGTCAATTCTTAGGGGTGTATTGTCAAAGTGGTAGTTCCCTGGGATACTTGACTTCCCAAAGGATACAGTAATGCATTTTGTGGCATTTAGTTTCAGGTCATGATTTTGACACTAGTTTATTTTTTTGAGACCAACCTTCCTGCAGGATGCCTGAGTCATTTGGGGGTTCAATGGCTGCTTCTAGCTAGCAGTCGTATACAAATGTTGTCAGGCAGAGCCCTTTGCTTTTGACTTTTACTTCAGAAAAGTAAATGCCAAACGGGAGAGGTCCCAGCACAGAACCCTGGGGGACTCCATTGGTGATTGATCTCTTTATGGAGGTAACTTCCTCTATTTTGATTGTCTGTGTCCTTTCTGTGGGCCATTTGGCAGTCCAGCAGGTGACATAGAAGTGCTTTCCACTATTTTGATTCATGTCTCAGTCTGTGTCTTCCAGGGTAAGGAGGGCTTGTAGGGAGTTGATTTTCTTTTTCAGGCTCTTTGCATTTGTCAGTAACACCTTCATATTTTCATTTGCTTGTTTTGTTATGTTAAGTTTATCAGGCTGGCATTACCTAAAAAATCACTAGTAGAGTGGGCAATGTCTTTGCCAGTAATCAGAACCCTAGAAGGGGTCAGATGCAGGCTATCCTTAGTGAAGTAACTTAGTCTATTGATTACATCTTCATATATGTGGAGTGCAGACTAATTCTACAAGTCTCAGCATGGGGTTTCCATTCCTGCTGCACAGCCAGTGTCATGTAATTGCAGATATTTCACTGGGCTGTGGATTCCACCTGAGGTACTTCCTACTGTGTGACATTTTTTAGCCCTTGGAAAAGGAGCTACATTTAAATATGCTTGAGCTGATGGTAGTGCTTTTCACTCACAGGTATCTGAAATGGGAGTTTGGACCAAGCACTTAAAACTCCAGTCATGACAACAGGTTGTGGAATGGTATGTGAACAGACAATGTACCCTTTAGTAGTACTCACTGTGGATAGGCAGTGTGTGTCTGGGTTTTGGCCATTGAGATGGACGTCACCTTCACAGTCCCACACCTCTTGATGGGTGTTGGGAATTCCTTGGAGGCAGAAGACTAAGATGATCTGCTTGGTGGTAATCAAGCATAGTGCTTTGACATAACTCTGCTTGGTGAGTCAGGTTAGGGAGGAGACTTGCTTATGTAGGATTTCCATCTTCCATGGTGAGTGATCTTCCAGAATGCCTTTCCACCTTTTCTTCTTAATCCACTCCTAATCACCATATTCTGAAAAAAAAAGACCAGACTCTAGCCTGGCTGCTGGTAGCTGAGAACATTGTGGGTTCATGTTGCCAGTTGCCTGGTAGTTAGAAGTCTGTTCCATTACAAGTCAGTGAATTTCCTTTCATTTGAGGGTACTGCATGCTTCAGCTTTGGACTCTGCTACTCCCTTGAATTCTTTATCATGCTTGAAGCTTCCTATGGAGCTCTTCATTTGGAGATATTGGAGGATACCCGAAAGCTTTCCATCCATCAGATATAGTCTAATTAGAAAAGGTTTTCCAGCCAAGTGAAGAATTATTCTATTGTGCATCAGGAGGCAGATTTTGCAGACATGTCTTCTCTTTTGAGGTAACTGTTTAGCTTGGGTCTTGCTTTACCTTCATCATTGTTTTTTTTTCCCATCTTAATTCCTTTTCTAATCCCCAAATTCAGGGATGAAAGATCAGACTGCATCCTGGTATCTGAGAAGGCTGAGTCTTTATTAGGTTTCTGGCCTTGCAGGAAATCTGTTCCAGTACGTAGCAGAGTACTGTTTCCCTCCCACTGCCCTGTGGTTATTTGATGTGACAGCCATGTCTAGTTTTGGACTTGGCTGTTGCTTAGATTCCCTGTCTTCCTTGAACCTTCTGTAGAATTCTTCACAAAGAGATGCTTGAGGCGGTCATAAAGTCCTTTCATCTATGAGATTTACCCTAAGTAGAAGAGGTTCTCCAGACAAAGGAGTAGGTGTCCATCACTGCTTCAGGGGGCCTGAGCTTTTCTGGTGAATCTTCCTGTCTTGTGTACCTTTTTTAAAAAGTTGTGTTTGTAGATTATTCATTGATCTGTGCATGTATTTCAGAATTTGTTGCATAACAACCTTGGGTTGAGCTGTAGCCCTGAACAGTTTTGCCAACATCCCCTTTTTGAACAGGAATGGTGTTCGGTATGAATCCTTGTTGTCTTCTGAATGACAAATCTGCTTTTTTGTAGCTTTCCAGGTGATTTTTTTTTTGCCTGTTGCCGATTCCTTTTTTCTGACATAATGTTAGTTTATTGCATGGTTATTGTACATGTTTCTGGTGTCATTGCATGACAGCATTTGTAGATGGTTGCACTGTGGTCCAGTATAGGGTTATCAATCAGCCTCTATGCCCTGTTATGAAACATTTTCTTACTTGTTACTTCCATGATTGGCAGGCTTGGCTATTCTTCTTTTGAACTGGCTAGTTTGAGATCTGAAGTAGTTTGTTTTTATGGTTATTTTTACTCCTTACATGATTTCTGATCAGCAGACACCAATTGTTAGAGAATCCTGTTGTCTTTTCTCTAGAGTCAGCTGTCCCTGATAATCCAGATTTCCTTCCAAAAGTGGCCTCAGAGAAACTGTTGAACTTTTTTTGAACCCCCTCCCCAGTTTTCTTTCCAAAGAAGGAGTGCTGGGAAGTGAGAGCCCTTGATATATTTTATATATGCCACTTATTCTGGTCTTACTCAAGAAGAGGGTACATAAATTCGCAGACTATTTCATTGGCCATATCCAAATTGGCTACTTGAACCAGACTCATCTACAGCCTATGACCTTCTTGAATTTAGATGAACTGAATGTACTGCATCTCCATTTGAAAAGGCCAAACTGATATGGGTCTAGCCTGAGAACATTGCTGATTTCATAGTTTGAAGTCAGATATGTTGAGTTCCATGCTTTTGCACATTAGATTAGTCAGGTTAATAGGTCTGTAGCTTCCCTTGTCCATTGTGGGGCTCCCATTGAGTAAGAGCAGCAACACTGCAGTTTGACATACTTTGGGGACATATTCTGTAGGTAAGCTTAGGATAAACAATTTAAGGAGATGTTCTGCGAGGGCATTTATGTTGTGTATGGCAAACAAATCCCAAAAAAAAAATTGCATTTTAGTTATTTGTGCTGCCTTGAAGTTCTTTGTGTTTCACTGTTGCAGTCATTACATTTGGGTTATCTGCTTGCAGTAGCCCTCAGTCAGCCTGATTAACAAAGTCTTGGATCCTGCGTCGGTTGCTGTCCCTTCTTCCATGACGTCAGGTCATCAATCAGGGGTATAAAACATGCAGCCAAAGGCATTACATCCGTCTTTCTTGCCATGCGGTGCCCAAAACAGAAGTGCCATTTTGGCCGACTCCTGAAATTTTCGTTTTCAAGTTTCAGAACCGAAATCTTCAACTAAAGCGAAGTACCCCATTGGGGAAACATTTTCTTGCTCCTTACCGATGTCAGTAAAAGTTAATTGCATTACTTGTGGAAAGCAAATATCTCACAAAGATTTTCATTCGTACTGTATTCCTTGCTTAGGCC
This sequence comes from Protopterus annectens, assembly GCF_019279795.1. Classification (NCBI taxonomy): domain Eukaryota; kingdom Metazoa; phylum Chordata; order Ceratodontiformes; family Protopteridae; genus Protopterus; species Protopterus annectens. The sequence goes on from NC_056737.1 coordinate 308,767,911, forward strand.
CTGACCACAACGTGCCTTGCTGTTGGTTGTGTGCTTTATTTAAACAGCGCACTATCCATCGTCAGTATATTTTCGCTTCTAAATATTTTGGTTCTCTGTTTAATTATCCAGTAATGTCATTCGGTTAGCCTTCCTACTACTGGGATTCCAAAAAAACGCAAAGATAAAGACAGAGACAGGCTGCCAAGGTCCAAAGCTGCCGACACTGCTTCTCCTAAGACAGTCGCCAGTTCACCAGTACTCAGTGAGGCGCTTTTGCAGCCCCTGATACCCGCTACTTTTGATTCGTAGGCCTCTACTGAGACCCATTCGGAGTCCAGTATGCCGCGAGATGTTTCAACCATGGAACCTGCAGATGTCTCTACCTTGGATGGGTCTGGAGCCGCTGTGCAGGCACCGGCTGCTGAGGGTGTATTCAGGCCTATGGACTTGCATATTAAACCGACGCCTCCTTCTTCATTTAGGCCAAAGTCTTGAACCATGCCTAACAAACACCCAGGCCACATGCTCAGGCCTCTATGCATAAAAAACAAGTGATAAGAATGGCTGAAGATCTTATAACTCTAATCAGGGGAAGCCAACCTCCCCCTTCTAAGAGACCCAAGACTGAAGTTCTTTATGAATCTTCTGAACAGGATTCTGATTTTTCTGATTCTTCTGATGGTCTGGATTTGCCCTTATCTACCTATGAGGATTCTGAAGCAGAGGAACTCTATTCCCTCTGCTTCCCCTCCTTGGTGAAACCTTACGTACTCTACGGGAGCATTTCCACTGGGAAAGCCAGGGTTTTTCTGATTCAAAAAAGAGGCTTAGGGATTTCTTCCTCCTGCCTCAGCCATAGGCCTTTAGCTATAGCTCCTGTACTAGACGTTTTTGATGATGCTTTCTCAGAATCTAGTTTGGCCTCTGATTCTTTGCCTCCTACTCCCAGAAAACCTGACAGATATTACAGGGTTCCTGATTCTCACAAGTTTCTATTTAAAAAATCCTATTGCAGATCCAGAGACTATTTCACAGGGACCCAAAGGCATTAAGGCTTCTGCTGCTAACAATCCTACCCCCTTGGATAGAGACTACAGGGCACTGGATAGATGGGGTAAGAAAGTTTACACTTCTGCAACCTTGGCCATTAAGGCTTTAAACTGCCAGTTTCATATGTTAAAGTATCAACAGCATGTTATTGGATTGCTTAAACAGAAAATTATGTTAATTCCTGACTGCGCTGAAAATAAAGAATTGCAGGATTTAATGCATTCTGCTGAACAGGTTGGAAAACATACTTTGCAGTGTGGATTTGATTCATTAGAGGCCTCTTGCAGGGCTGCTGTTACTGGGTCTGTGCTCAGAAGGCATGCTTGGCTTAAGGAGCAATCTTTGCCTGATCATGTTAAAGCTAAATTGTTGGATGCTCCCTTAAAGCAGGACCGCCTGTTTGGCAACAAGGCTGAGGCAGTTCTTAAAAAGATGGAAGATAAAGCTAAATCTATGCAGACTGTTAAAGATTTTTTTACAAGTTCAGACTCTTAGATTTAATAGGCACTGGCCCTCTAAAAATTGCTCCTTTCCAGCCCCCTCCAGGTCTTCTCAAGCCAAACCCAGACACAGCAGAAACCCCAGGTTTCAGTCCCAAGGGACACGCAAGACTAGGCAGTGGGGGGTTTCTGCATCCAAACATGGGAGCAGCAAGACTCCCCCCTATGGAAAACCATCTCAATGACTTGCTTTTAAGAATTTCAAGCACTTCCCAACTGAATGCTCCTTTAGGTGGAAAGATTGGTCTGCAGTCCAAAAACTGGGAACTCATTACCCAGGACAAAAGGGTTTTAAATATACTGTCCCAAGGATACAGATTTCATTTCCACACATTACAAACACCAAGCGGGTGGCCAGATCTACCGCAAATCAGTGGGTAGAGGCCCAAAATCAAGTTCTCTGTCTCTCAAACATAGGGGCTATTCAGTTGGTACCAGAAGAGGAAAAGGGATAAGGTTTCTATTCGAGACTTTTCCTGGTACCCAGAAAAGGCAGTACATGGCATCCTATCCTGGACCTTTATATTCTAAACACCTTTCTGGTGATTCCAAAATTCAAAATGCTGACTCTTCACCAGCTGCTTCCTATGCTAGGTAAGGATGCATGGTTGGCAACACTAGACTTAAAAGAAGCATACCTGCACATCCCTATCAGGGAGTCTAGCAGAAGATAACTATGATTCAAAGCAGGCTACATGCACCGTCAGTTCTCTGCACTTGCCCTTTGGCTTATCTCCTGCGCCCAGGGTATTCACAAAGTGCCTAGCTCCAGTCATTGCATTTTGCAGGCAAAGAAATATTCAAATATACCCATACCTGGACAATTGTCTAATACAGGCAGAAAGCAAAGACATTCTCTTCAATCATCTGGGCTTTGTTCAAAGGGTACGGACTTGTCTGGGGGTCACCATAAATGAAAAGAACTCTCACCTCACGCCAGAGAAACGGATAAATTTGACAACTTACTTCAGACAAGTGGCCACAAAAATCCAGCTGTCTGCAAGGCAAATACTGCAAGCTTTGGGGTTCATGGCCTCATGCAATTCTTCTAATTCCATATGCAAGGGTGCATATTAGGAAACTGCAGTGGTATCTCAAAAGCCTATGTTGTCAACATTCACAGGATCTGGAAGCAAGGATTCCTGTCATTCTTTGCTTACGCCTAGAGTTCCTTTGGTGGGCAGAGGCCTGCCACCAAAACAGGGGACTACCATTCACATTACCCCCTGCCAAACAAATCTTAACAACAGACTCATCAGACTATGCATGGGGGGCTCACCTGGCAGAGAAGTGCATTTAGGGCAAATGGAACCCAAATCAAATGCACCTGCACATAAATCAAAAGGAAATGTTGGCTGTACAGAATGCTCTGACAGTCTTCAAGGGTCACATTCTTCCAGGTCAACTAATGGTAAAGACAGACAACACCACTGTCATATGTGGTACATAAACAAGCAGGGGGGTACACATTCTTACCCCCTCTGCAGATTAGCCATGGCATTGTGGAACACAGCCTTGAGCTACCAAGTGAATCTACAAGCTCAATTCCTGCCAGGAAAACTAAATACACTGGCAGACGGACTAAGCAGAAAACCTCATGGACACACGAGTGGAAACTGGATCCAAGGATTTTCAACATGTTGACAAGCAAATGGGGAGCCCAGATATAGACCTGTTTGCCTCCCCCCAGAACCATCAACTGGACAAATCTTGCACAAGGATTCCCCACAAACAAGCTTGGAAAGTGGATGCTCTATCCTTCAGCTGGAAAAAACAGTTTATGCCTTTCCTCCCCTGCCTCTGCTCTCCAAGGTACTACTAAAGATCAAACAGGACAAGGCAAGGATGATTTTAATTACACCAGACTGGCCTCGCCAACACTGGTACCCACTCTTGCGCAGTATGTCATACTTGGCTCCATGGCACCTGCCTCAGACTCCTTCCCTGTTGTCTCAGCAGGAGAACATGATTCTGCACCTTCATCTGCAAACCCTGAACCTAGCAGCCTGGCTAATTACCTAATCTGTCCTTTACCATCCCTCAGTAAATCAGTGATGGATATCATTTTAGAAGCAAGGAGGCTTAGCACTAGAAAATCTTATGCTGCAAAATGGAAAAGATTCTGTGCTTGGAACCTATCTCAAGGAGTGAACGCAGTAGTGCCCAGTTTACCTCAGATTCTACAATACTTGACTGAGATGCTTCATAAGGGCTCATCTTTTTCCTCCATCAAAATTTATGCCTCAGCCATTTCAGCTCATTATAGCACAGAGCCTCCCCTCTTCTCTCACACACTGCTCAAGCAGTTTCTCAGAGGGGCCAAAAATCTAAGGCCACCCAGGAGAGCTCCAACTCCACCCTGGGATCTTAACTTTGTATTGGAGAAACTAACTCTTCCTCCTTTTGAGCCAGCTGCTACTGCAGATTTAAAATTTCTTTCCTGGAAAACAGCTTTCCTTTTGGCAATCACTTTTGCAAGAAGGGTATCTGAATTACAAGCCCTTATGATAGTGGAACCTTTCATCATCTTTCATGCGGACAGGGTGTCCCTCAGAACCAATCCCTCCATGCCCAAGGTGGTATCTAGTGTGGCTCTTAATCAGTCCGTTCATTTGCCTACCTTTTTTCCTAACCCACAGAACAAAGAGGAACGGATGCTGCACTCTTTAGATGTGCACAGACAGCTTAGATTCTACTTGGACAGGACTAAACCTCAAAGGAAATCTGAACAACTACTGGTGGCCTTTGCTGCAGGGACAGAAGGGAAAGCTATTTCAAAACAAACCATTTCAAAATGGATAAGCCACTGCATTAATTTCTGCTATAAGCACCCATGGAAAACCTATCCCACAGAGCATCAGACCCCATTCAACCAGGGCTGCATCTACCTCTACAGCCTTTCTCAGGGGCGTCCCTGCTAGGGACATTTTAGAAGCCACCTGGAGTTCTGTACATACTTTCACCAAGCATTATCATTTGCCAATTTTCTCTAAATCCAGGGCTAGTTTTGCAGGGCCTTATAGCTGGTCCTAATTCTATTTAAATTCCTCCTCCCAACCTTAGCTTTGGGAATCTACCCAAATGTAATGACTGCAACAGTGAAACACGAAGAACATAGTACAGTTGTGTACACTTACCATAAATGTAGATATTCGAGTGTATTCACTGTTGCAGTCCTGGTTACCCTTCCTCCAGCCCCCTTTTCTTCCTTTGGCTGTACCTCTACTCTCACTTACTATGCTCTAAACGCCTTTTGGTGTATTTGCTTTTCTGTAGGAGGTATATCCTTGTATTTATAGATTTAATTGCTTCCCACTAGGGGGACACCTGACATCTGGGGCAAGAAAAACTGATGAAATGGCGTCGGCTGCTTGTTTTATACCCCTGATGACCTGACATCATGGAAGAAGGGACAGCGACCGACACAGGACCCAAGACTTAATCAGGCCGACTGAGGGCTACTGCAAGCAGATAACCCAAATGTAATGACTGCAACAGTGAATACACTCGAACATCTACATGTATGGTAAGTGTACACAACTGTACTTTCCACAGCACAGTATGTGGTCCTGTCACATTGTGCTGCTTTCATTCTAAAAGCAATGTGTAAAAGGCATTGGTCTCTTAAGGAATTTGCATCCAACAAAAAAGGGCACAAGCCTGAATCTGTGCTGCCATGGCATCCACCCAAGCCTCCTGGAACCTTCAGCTTAAGAAAAAAAGCACAGTGATAGGAGAAAGGAGGTGTTAGGGAAATAGAGAGCATTTCAGACAACATGGGTTTCCCTGGGTCTAGCAGTCATGCTCACAGTCAGGGACTTTTGCAGCCCCCATCTAAGAGCTGGTTTCAGCATGGGCTGTGGTGCATCTGCTGTGCTTGTGTCCATGCTATCAGTTTTTCATTTGTCATCCTAGGCAGAAATATCCCATATGCTTCCTGATGCTGAAGACCCTCATCATCTCAAAAGGGGAAAGAGGGATGCCAGCATTCTTGTACTTGTGGAGTTTTCTTATGACCACATCAAGGCTTCTGGTCAATGCTCATGATGGAAGGCCACCAAGGTAGCAAAGTTGCAAGGCAAAAAGCACTGAAACACCAACAGCCATCTGCCCGGCTGCCTCTGCGTAGGCCAAGCAGTGCCCCTCCTCACTCCACTTCGTAGGTTTCCACTGAGACCTTAGCTAAACTAACCTAGTACTTCATTTTTGAAGAGTGGGAGGCCAGATTCTGGTATACTTGAGTTATCCGAGTCCCTTTTTAAAAAAGAGAACGGGGATCCCCTGCAAAAGGACTCTGATGTCTACAGCTTAGGAGTAGATGAGCTAACGTTGATCACATTCTGTCTGTAGGAAAACTATAATTTTGATACAGAAGACACTTTGTTTCACCAGAGGACTTTTCTTTTGGGGATAGGATACAGTTCACATGATGGAGGATTTCCATTAGGAAACTAAAGAATATGTTGAAGTACAGTAAAGCTGTACAGCTTATATATATGGGCTTGCCTAAACCTAGGCCTCTAGCTGTTTATGTAGGGCTAGATGTACTGGAAGATGAAGTTTAGTAGTGCATCTCTGGAGCTTGATACCATTAATCCTAAGAAGCTTGACTGGATCCATAGGGTCAAGGATTCCCATATGTATCATTAAGGGAGTTCCCTTGGTGGATCTAAATGTGGTGTCTGTGGACCCATCAAGGGAACTGCTGCAGCTTCAACCAGAAATCATATTCCCATTGATAAGGAAAGCAGAGTACTTTTACAGATTTGGGGGAAAAAAGTGTTGTACATCTCTGCTGGCCCTGTCCCTGTTGGAAGAGATAGAGAACTAAAACGGGGAGGATTGAAGACTAGGATCTGAAGAAAGAGATTCTGGACCTATGTGACTGTTCCTTCCTGGTGACAGAGTACTCAAATGTGCCTGATGCTATGGGACAAATCCAACAGGGCAGTAACTTCTGGATGTTCTTCGTGTTTCACTGTTGCACTCATTACATTTGGGTTATCCTGCTGGCAGGTTGCCCTCAGTCGGCCTGAATTCCAAAGTCTTGGGACCTGTATCGGTTGCTGTCGCCTCTTCCCTGATGTCAGGGTATAAAAGATGCAGCAGACACCATTTTCTTCAGTCTTTCTTGCCGCGCGGTGCCCGAAGAAGAAGCAGTTCGCAAGTGCCGGTCGGCCTACTCCTGAGATTTTCATGTTCGAGTTTCAGATCCAAAGTCTTCATTAAAAGCTAAGTACCCCATTGGGGAAACTTTTTTTCTTGCTCTAGACCGATGTCAGAATAAGTTAATAATTGTATTTCTTGTGGGAAGCAAATACCTCATAAGGACTCTCACTCTTACTGTGTTCCTTGCCTAGGCCCTGACCACGATGTTTCTAGTGGTCAGTTTTGTGCTAGATTTAACCAGTGCACTATTAAATGTCTGTATGATTTTGCATTAAGCTATTTTGGGTGAAGATTTAATTATACAGTGTCGTCGGATAGCCATCCGACTACCGGAGTTCACAAAAAACGCAGAGAAAAAGACTGGCAACCGAGGTCCAAAACAGACAACGCTTCTCCTAAGCAAGTCGCCGGTTCTCGGTGAGGCGCTTTTGCAGCCCCTGATGCCCGCTACTTTAGAGTCGCAGGCCGCTACCGACTCTCATGTGGAGTCAGCCAGGGCGCTGGATACTCAAGGTATTGGATCCTCAGAGATTGTTCCCTCAGATGGGTCCAGAGCCACTGAGCAGGCATTGGCTTCCGAGGGTGTATTCAGACCTAAACAATTATATATTAAACCGACTTCAAAGGCAAAGACTAAAACATCTATAAAGGCAAAGAAACAAGTTCACCAGTCACATGGACAGGCCTCCATGCCCAAAAAACAGATGCTCAAAATGGCCGAAGACTTAATTACCTTGATCAGGGGTTCCCATCCCCCTCCTGATAAAAGGCCTAGGCAAGAGATAGACTATGAATCTTCGGATCAGGTTTCCATTTCTTCTGATTCCTCTTCTGATCAGGAATATTCATTTCCCCCCTATGAGGATTCTGATGCTGAAGAATAAATTCCTTCAGCTTCTCCTCCTGAGGACTACTCTTTTGGGGAAACCTTGCATACCATGAGGGAGCACTTCCAATGGGAGAGCCAAGATTTTTCAGAATCTAAGAAGAGGCTCAGAGACTTCCTTTTACTACCTCAACACAGGCCTCTAGCTATTCCATCTGTGTTAGACATTGTAGATGTGTTTTCAGAGTCTAGTCTGACCCCTGACTCCTTGCCTTCAGCTCCTGTTAAGCCGGACAGATACTACAGGGTCCCTGACTCTCATAAATTTATTTTCAAAAACCCTACTGCAGACCCAGAAACTATTTCTCAGGGTCCCAAAGGGGTCAAGGCTTCCACTGCAAAAAACCCTACCCCCTCTGACAGGGATTCTAGGGCACTGGATAGATGGGGAAAAAAGATTTACACATTTGCTACTTTAGCTATAAGGGCCTTAAATTGCCAGTTTCGTGTGCTCAAATATCAGCAATATATCATGACACCGCTTAAACAGAAAATAATGGTAAATTCTGAATGTGCAGAAAACAAAGAAATGCAGGATTTATTTCATGCAGCTGAACAAGTTGGAAGCATACTTTGCAATGTGGTTTTGATTATCTGGAGGCCTCCTGTGGTTAAAGGAATAAAACCTGCATGATCATGTTAAAGCAAAATTATTAGATGCCCCATTACAACATGATACCTTGTTTGGTGTTAAGGCAGAAGAGGTGTTAAAGAAAATGTAGGACAAAGCTAAATCTATGCAAACGGTCAAGGATTTCTTACAGGTACAGCCACCTAGATTTAGCAGACACTGGCCTACAGAGAATTGGTCCTTTCCAGTCTCAGAAAGACCTCAAAGGGGCAGATCCAGATGCCCTAGATGCAGATCACAGCTGCAAGGTTCATACAGGTCTAAGCAATGGGGTGCTTCTACCTCCAAAGGTGGAGAAGACAAGTCATAACCATACAGGAAACAGTCTCAATGACTTCCCCCTGCCTGCACCAAGCACTTATCTTCTGGCAGCACCCTTAGGGGGAAAACTAGCACTTTTTTCTCAAAATTGGCACATTATAATCCAGGACAAATGGGCTCTTGACAGTGTCACAAGGCTACAAGTTTCACTTCCATACCCTGCCAAGGGCAAACGGTTGGCCAGACCTGACAAAAAATCGATGGGCAGAGGCTCAAAAACAAGTCGCAGCTCTCATGGACATGAGGGCTATTCAACAAGTGCACAGCAAGAGCAGGGACAAGGATTTGACTGTTCTTGGTACCCAGAAAGGACAAAGCATGGAGACCAATACTGGACCTATCTATTCTAAACACTTTCCTGGATATACCAAAATTCAAGATGTTGACCTTGCAGCAGCTTCTGCCCATGCTGGGCAGCAAGGCTTGGCTCGTGACTTTAGACCTAAAAGAGGCATACCTGCATGTCCCAATCAGACAGTCATGCAGAAGATACCTCAGATTCAAGGCTGGCTCAAAGCATTACCAATTCTCTGCACTGCCCTTTGGCTTATCTACTGTGCCCAGGGTCTTCACAAAGTGCCTGGCACCAGTAATTGCTTACTGCAGACAAAGAGGAATACAAAATATATCCTTACTTGGACGACTGCCTCATACAAGCAGAGAACAAGGATATTCTAGTTCAGCACCTGACGTTTGTGAAAAGACTTTTAACATGCCTAGGGTACAAAGTCAACAAAAAGAAATCAAAACTCGTACCCTCTCAAGAGATAATATTCCTGGGTGCAAGCTTAAATACAACTGCCCAGATGGCTTATCTCATTCTAGACAAACAAAGACAACTGACTACCTATTTCAAGGAAATGGCAACAAAAGGCCCAGTTATCTGCAAGAAAAATTCTGCAGGCTTTGGGCTTCATGGCATCCTGCATCTTACTAATTCCATATGCAAGACTGCATATGAGGAAAATTCAATGGTACCTAAAAAGTGTCTGGACACAAAATTGCCACAGCTTGGAAACAATGGTTACTCTCATTCCCTGCCTGCAACAGGAGTTTCGATGGTGGGCAAAGGCTTGTCACCAAAACAAGGGACAGCCATTCTCACTACCCCCCAGCCAGGCAGAGCCCAATGATGGATGCTTCAGATTATGCCTGGGGGGCACACATGGCAGGAAGAGGCATTCAGGGCACCTGGTCCACAAACCAAAAGCATCTACATATCAATCAAAAAGAGATATGTTAGCTGTTCAAAATGCCCTGATAGCCTTCAAGGACCTACGTCATCTGGGACAACTACTGATAAAGACAGACAACACCACGATCATGTGGTACATAAACAAGCAGGGGGGGCACTCATTCTTACCCCCTTTGCAGACAAGCCATGGCTTTATGGGACACAGCATTGACTTACCAAGTCCATCTACAGGCACAATTCCTGCCAGGAAAGGAAAATACTCTGGCAGACGAACTAAGCAGAAACCTCATGGATCTCATGAGTGGCACCTGGATCCACAAGTCTTCGGCATGATAACAAAGAAATGGGGATGCCTGGACATAGATCTATTTGCCTCCCCTCACAACAATCCACTAAAAAGATACTGCAGAAGGGCATATCACAGACGAGCTTGGAAAGTGGACGCCTTATCTTGCAACTGGACAAACCTATCAGTATATGCCTTTCCTCCACTGCCTCTCCTCCCCATGGTACTCCTGAAGGTCAGACAGGAGAAACCAAAAATTATTCTGATTGCCCCAGACTGGCCACGCCAGTACTGGTATCCGAGCTTAAGGAAATTGTCCCAATGCCCAGCCTGGACCTTACCTCAAATACCTCATCTACTGTCCCAGCAAAACAATCAGATTCTGCACAGCCAACTCAGCACCCTAAACCTGGCAGCATGGCGGATAATGTAGCCATACAAACCACACCTCTCAGTAAAGCTGTGATGGATGTCATTTTAGAAGCCAGAAGGCCTAGTACTAGAAAATCCTATACTGGGAAATGGAAGAGATTTTGTGCTTGGAACCAAGCTCAAGGAACTGATACAGCTGTCCCAAATATTCCTCAGATTTTACAATGTTTAACTGAGATGCTGGACAAAGGCCTATCTTTTTCATCAATTAAAATCCATGCCTCTGCCATTTTGGCTCATTACAATACAGAGCCGCCACTCTTTTCTCATCCTTTATTAAGGCAGTACCTCAGAGGAGCCAAAAACGCAAGGCCTCCAAGGAGAACGCCAATACCTGCATGGGACCTCAACTATGTCTTGGAAAAACTCACATTACCTCCTTTTGAGCCAGCTGCTACTGCGGATATAAAGTTCTTATCTTGGAAAACAGCTCTGCTCCTAGCAATAACTTCTGCAAGACTAGTTTCAGAGCTACAGGCTCTCATGGCTGTGGAACCCTTTATCATTTTTTATCCAGACAGGGTCTCTCTGAGAACAAACCCTACATTTATGCCCAAGGTGGTATCCAGTGTAGCCCTTAACCAAACTATTCATTTGCCAACTTTTTATCCAAATCCATAGAACAAGGGGGAGAAAATTCTGCATTCTTTGGATGTACACAGACAACTTAGATTCTGCTTGGACAAAACTAAAGTTTTCAGAAAGACAGAACAATTACTAGTGGCATATGCCGCAGCATCACAAGAAAAGGCTATCTCCAAGCAGACTATTTCAAAGTGGATAGGTCACTGCATTCGTTTCTGCTACTCACAGCATGGCAAACCAGTGCCTAAGGGCATTAGGCCACATATAACCAGAGCTGCAGCCACTTCTGCAGCTTTTCTCAGGGGAGTACCAACCAAAGACGTTTTAGAAGCTGCTACTTGGAGTTCAGTACATACCTTTACAAAACATTGCATTCTGCCTCTTTACTCTAAATCCAGGGCAGGCTTTGTCACTGCAGTTCTGCAGGGCCTCATAGCCGCTCCTAATGCTGTTTAGCTCCAGCCCCCAACCATAGCTTTGGGACTTTACCCAAATGTAATGACTGCAACAGTGAAACGCGAAGAATATAGCACAGTTGTGTACACTTACCATAAATGTAGATGTTAGAGTGTATTCACTGTTGCAGTCCAGGTTACCCACCCACCATCCCCCTTATTTTTGCTGGAACTTATCTATACTTCTCTAATCTATACAACCTAGGTGGTGTATTTGCTTATAGATGAGGGTAAAACTTATTTTGGTGCATGTATGTTTTATTTACATATTTTTAACCTACCCTTTTGGGGGCACCTGACATCTGGAGCAAGAAAAACTGAAGAAAATGACGTCGGCTGCATCTTTTATACTCCTGACGTCAGGGAAGAGGCGACAACAACCGATGCAGGACCCAAGACTTTGGAATTCAGGCCAACTGAGGGCAACCTTGCCAGCAGGATAACCCAAATGTAATGACTGCAACAGTGAATACACTCTAACATCTACATTTATGGTAAGTGTACACAACTGTACTGTCTGCAGTATGAAGGAGTGCCTGGCTAATAACATCGTCTCTGTTAGACATTTTTAAAATGGACTTCTCTTATGCCTTATTGAATGAGGACCTTTTGTTCAGGAACTCTACAAGAAAATTGAAAGAAAATGGAAAAGCTAACCAGACTGCACGGTAAATTTTTCAGACCCAAGTTGGAAGGTACAGCTAGAATTTCCCAACGGACTTGGCCGTCTCACCGCATACATGACTGTGCAAGACCTGGCAATGGGAAGAAGGTAACATTTAAGGTGTGGCAAAGAAGACCAAGAGGCTGGGCTGAAACGCCATTGAGATCAGTCATGACTCGGCCAGACCCCCCCCCCCCCCCCAGTTCCCTCCTCAGCCCAGTACCCTGTCCCCATCAATTTGATTTCTCCCTCAGAAAAAAATAATGTGCTTGTCCTCCTCCTACTAGAAATGATGAAGAGATCACACTAGCTCAGTGGGTGGTCTGACAGTTGCTGCAGAGGATTAAGGATATGACCTGAGGTTGCTATGGTACATGGTTTGATTCCCTCAGCTCTCGTATACCTGCAGTGTGATCTTGAGCAGATCAGTCCAACATTGCTCTCAGATCACCCCTGAAAAAGGACTATGTCCTGTGGGCCTGCCTAGTTAACAAATTGGTATTACTGTCATCATCATTACGGTTGTTGTTGTTCTTATTCTTATCATTAACATCTTTATCAGAAGTAAAAAAAAAAAATACAGACCTAGATTAAGTGGATTCCACCAGTGCTGCCCTCCTTCATAGGGTTCTTTTTCAGAAACTTTCTGGTTTTGAGAAAAAGACAATGGAGACCCATTCTGGATCTCTCTCTGCTAAACACCATTTTTAAAGGTACCCACTTTAAGAATGCACACACTCCACACCCTTCTGCCTTAATTTCTTTCTTGTATCAGTAGACCTGAAGGATACCTACCTTTGCATCCCTATTTGCCCTGCAGGAAATTCCTCAAATTTTTCTCCGGCTCATCACATTTTCAGTTTACTGCTTTGCCATTTGGTCTTTCTATGGCAACAAGTGATGTTATGTTGTACCATCTCACCCGATCCTCTCCTCCAACTTTGCCAATATACAATAGCTCGAGAGCTTTTACTGGCTCGAGGCTACCCCTTATCCCAACATGCCTAGTGGCAGCTACCCAGATCTTATTTGCCGCTTGCAGCGTTGAGATTGCTCCATACTGGCTTAGGGCTAAGTACTTTGTTTTTCTAGTTACTGTAAATTTTTTGGTAATTTGTTGGTTATATTGACTCGTTAGAGCATATATCTTTCTTCGTTAGTCTAATGACCCCTTTCTTTGCTCCTTGTGGTGCTTTTTGGCCGTTGTTTTTTTCTTTCAGGCCTGCTTTACCCTTAGAGCCTTTTTAAGTTAGAGGGTTCTTCCCTTTCTTCACTCTTTTTCTGGGATTGCCGATTTACAGGCTCTCCCACCGTTTTATTTAGAGGCTCTCCCTCTTTTCCTTTTTCCTTCTTTCTTTAAAAAAAAAAAAAAAAAAGTTTAAAAGTTTTTTCTTTAGTGTTATCAGCCTGTTTACTTCTGCTTGTTGTAGGCTGTGTGTGATAGTTTTTTCTCTGTGGAAATCTTTTTCCCTGACTAGTGCTTGTTCTGTCTAAAGAGTCTAAACCCTCTGGGTTTAAAAAATGCGACTTATGTTGTCAGAAAATTTCCCTTATGGATGGACACACGAGTTGCGTTTATTCTTTAAGGGCTGTTTACCTGCAGGACTCTTGGTCGATCTGTCATGCTTTCAGTTCCAGGGTCCTGCAGGAAAGAAAAAATAAGCTTATTTTACGTGGCCTCCTGAAGAACCCTCAAGATGCCTCGTCTCAGGGTCCTCAGCCAGCCACAGTGTCCGAGAAGCACCCCAAGCCTTCACTTCCGAGCTCGGAACAGACAAAATTTACTGAGAAATCTTTGTCTCTGTCAGGCTCCAGCATTAGCTCCGACAAAGCTAAGTCTTCAGCGGCTCCATCTGTGTCCTCTGAGCCGGTCCCGATGCATAAGAGATCAAGGTCTCCCTCTTTGGAGCCGGTACGCTCCGCTCCACAATTTCCACTACTGCAACCTGAGCAGGCAGTCAACGGTCCTCTTCACACTCCTCTTGGTCCTCCAGACTTTCGGATCTCGACGTGGAGAGAGTGGTCAAAAGGTTCCTCAAGTCACATGCACTTGCTAAATTGCTTTCGAGTCCAGCCCATAAGAATTTGGCTTCTTTGGTCCTCCCAGCTTCTCCATCGATTCCTCCTCCGACTCTCTCGAGCTCGGAGCCGGAGTGCATAGTGATGGAACAGTTGGCTTTGGTTTCTTCTCCCTTATCTGTTCCCATTACCGCTTCGATCTCCTCGATGTCTCAGTCAGTCGAGGAGTTTGGGCGCCGAAGCTCTCGCCAGCTCCGAGGAGGGAAGTGGCATCGCACCCTTGTCCGACCCCGCTCTCCCTCTTGGAGCTTCGGTGCAGGTGAGCTCGGCTCCTAAATCAGCCTCTGAGCCTTCGCTCCCAGTTTAAAGAAGATCTCCAGGCTCTTTGAAGCCGGAAGCTCCTTCAACTCGGGACCGTGGCGCCTTCAAGGTGATGTGGAGCGTGCTGTCTCCTGAGACTGCTCCACCCTGTGCTCCTCCCTTGGTGCTTGTGGCAACCTTTGTCCCTCCAACTACCAAGAATAGGGAACCTGTGCCCCAGGACGCCCCACTGGGTGACCCCACTTTTCCATAACCTCCCCCAAACATTCAGAGGAGGTCCATCGGAAGAAGAAATGCAAGAGGAAGCATCTGGACCCCCCCAGAGTGTATCACTTCGGATAAGCACTGGAATGAGTCAGAAGGGTCCCCACGGCCTCCCTCTGAGGATGTCTCTTATTCAGACGTCTTGGAAATCCTCAGACAGAGGGGTGGCTGGAAGTCCCTAGCCCTTTCTGAGGATGAGTCCGTATACGTGGACGCATTTGGTTCCTGACCCTCCACCTCCTGGGTGTCTCTGCATTTCGACCCACTTTTGTCTGTAGTGAGTCGAAAGGCGTGGAGTGTTCCAGAGACCATGGAACCTATTCTGAGGAGACCTAACAAATTTATTACAGCTCCTGAAGATAAGTCTTTCCTCTGCAAGGGAGTCCCCCTTGATTCTATAGTGGTGGCAGCAGCCACCAAGATGGAACTTGCGGAAACTTCATCTGTCTATCTGCCGAACGTCTTGTACGATGGACAGGTATGGGAAGCGTATTTTTTCTTTAGTGACTTTTTCTCTCAGATCACTGAATTACTTGTCACATTTCACACAACTTCAGAGGGATCTCCTGAAGGAGCTAGGAGATGCCCTGCAAGATCCTACAGCTGAGGGAGTTGCAAACAGGGCAGTTTCTCAGCTTGCGACCTTGACCTCCGTGGTAAACTCCTCCATGAGGCTCATTTCTTATGCAGCAGATGGAGCAAGTAGGGCAGCATATACCAGAGTAGCTTTACGCAGACACTCCTGGATGCACCTTTGTCAATTTGCAGAACCCTTTGTCTTCATTTACCAACACCCCCTTTGATGGCTCGTCCTTGTTTAGGTCTCGGGTAAAAGAGACTCACCAGGTGTGAACAGGATGGCAAGATTCTCTCTGCCATAGGGGTCCATTTTTCTACTCCATCTAGACCCTATCCTAAGGGTCAGAAGAGTGGGAAAATTTGGTTCCGAATATCCCAGGGATCTTTGCCTGATGCAGGTGGTGATTTTTCCCCCAGGGGCAGAGGGGGAAGCAATAAGGGAAGAAGACTCCCTCGTGGCAGAGGGGCTCTGCAACAGCAGGGCGACAGAGATGCTTTCTTTGCTAGGCCCGTCCAGCACTCCTGAAGGGAGGTCTGGCTGTCTACCTCTGGAGGCAGTCAGGGGCAGACTTTCACTGTATCCAGAAGCCTGGCAATCTATCAAGAGGGAAATATGGGTACTGTCGGTAATATGTAGGGGCTAGACAAATGTTCTATCCCAGTTGTTCCACCCAGTCTTCAGGATCATGCAATCATAGAGGTTCAAAGATTGCCAGAAAAAAAGAGCCATCCAAGAAGTCCCCGCAGGCCAAATCGGATCCAGAACTTACTCAAAGTTCTTTGTAGTTCCAAAGAAGACAGGGGACTGGAGAACAATCTTGGATCTCAGCAAGCTAAACCAACCATGAAAAAGGTAAAGTTGCGGATGGTGACACTGCAGTCCATTCTTGCGATGTTCTTCGTGTTTCACTGTTGCAGTCATTACATTTGGATAATCTGCTGGCAGGTTGCCCTTAGTCAGCCTGATCAACAAAGTCTTGGGACCTGCATCGGTTGCTGTCCCTTCTTCCATGACGTCAGGTTGTCAGGGGTATAAAACATGCAGCCGATGCCATTACATCAGTCTTTCTTGCCGCGCGGTGCCCGAAACAGAAGTAGTTTGCAAGTGCCGGTCGGCTGACTCCTGAAATTTTTGTTTTCGAGTTTTAGAACCGAAGTCTTCAACTAAAAGCTAAGTACCCCGTTGGGGAAACTTTTTCCTGCTCCTTACCGATGTCAGTAAAAGTTAATTGCATTACTTGTGGGAAGCAAATACCTCATAAGGATTTTCATTTGTACTGTATTCCTTGTCTAGGCCCTGACCACAACATACATTGCTGTTGGTTTTGTGCTAAGTTTAATCAGCACACTATTAAACGTCTGTATATTTTTGCTTCTAAATATTTTGGCTCAAGATTTAATTATACAGAAATGTCTGTTAGCAATCTGACTACCGGAATACCTAAAAAATGCAAAGAAAGAGGCCATCGAGGTCCAAAACTGACTACGCTTCTCCTAAGCCAGTCGCCAGTTCGCCGGTACTCAGTGAGGTGCTTTCACAGCCCCTGATACCTGCTATTTCTGATTCGCAGGCCTGTACTGAGACCCATTCGGAGTCCGCTATGTCGCGAGATGCTTCAGATGTCCTTCAAGGATGCATCTGCAGTCCTTACAAATGGGTTGTCCTGTCGTCAGGCAGCCCTTCGGTCGGCCGTATTCCAAAGTCTGGGTCTGGCCTCGGCTGGTGTCGCACTTCACCCGACGTCATCTCTGCTGGTCTTCGGGTATAAAGGCATCAGCCGACGCCATTTTCCTCAGTCTTTCTTGCCGTGCGCCAAGCAGAAGCTGTTCGCAAGTGCCGGTAGGTCAGATCCAGAGATTACTACTACCGAATACTACTTCAAGACTTCTAAAAGCTAAGTACCCCGTTGGGGACTCTTTCTTGCCTCAGCCGATGTCAGAAAAAGTGAATAACTGTTTAACTTGTGGGAAACAAATACCTCATAAAGATTTCCACTCTTACTGCTTACCTTGTTTAGGCCCAGACCACGACGTAGCAGCCTGTTTAGCCTGTGCTTCCTTCAACCGACGAACGCTTAGGCGCCGGTCGGAGTTTGCTGAACAGTTTTTCGGCTCAGATTTTGCGTACATTATGCCGTCGGATTCTCCGACTTCTCAAATTGTTAAGAAACGCAAAGAAAAAGACCGACACTCGCGGTCCGCGGTTTCGGCCGAACCACAGTTAAGCAAACCGAGCAAACGGGTCAATCTTCAGCCGAATCCATGACTACTACCGAGGCCCCTGCTACCCTAGTTGAATCGGCCTCTGAAGTTTTGCCTACTAATGTGGTTTCTCAAGAATTATCGGACACCATCCCTTTGGATGTCTCTACCCCAGCACGTGGTGCTGCTAGGCCTCCTGCAGCCATGTCTATAAAGGCCTTTGCCAGGGCTAAAGCAGCCAAAACTGCTAAGTCTGTGCCTGTTAAGCCCCCCTCTCACAGGCCCAGTTCCAGTTCCCAAATGCTTACTCTGGCAGAGGATCTCATCTCTTTAATAAGGGGATCCCAGTTTCACCCAGACAGGGCCTCTCAACCTCCAGAAAAGAGACCTAGAGCAGAGCCCCCTGAGCCAGTGTCCTCAGATGACTCTTCTGATGATTCAGACAATACAGACCATCCAGAGGCTCCTTTTTCTACTTATGAAGATTCCGATGCTGAAGAATCTATACCTTCTGCCTCTCCACCAGAGGAATTTTCCTTTGGGGAAACCTTACATGCCATGAGAGAGCAATTCCAATGGCAGGGACAAGATTTCTCAGATTCAAGAAAAAGGCTTAGGACCTTTCTACACTTACCGCAACATAGGCCCGTAGCTATACCTCCAGTTCTTCCTGTTGTGGATGATGCATTTAATGATGCTTGCACTGCTCCTGATACTTTACCTCCAGCCCCTGCCAAGCCCGATAGGTTTTACAGGGTACCGGACACTCATCACCACTTATACAAGGCTCCTCTTGCAGATCCTGAGACTATCTCTCAGGGGCCTAAGGCAGTAGCTTCGACCTCAGCGAAAAACCCTCTCCCTTCTGAAAGGGAATCCAGGTCCTTAGAGAGATGGGGTAAAAAAGTATACACCTCTGCTGCTCTCTCAGCTAGAGCTTTGAACTGTCAGTTTCATATGATCCAATACCAAGAGTTTATGCTTGATCAGTTAACTAAGAAACTGTCTTCTGATGATTCCTTAGATAAGAAATATGTTTTAGAAATGGTGAATAACATTCAGCAGGTTAGTAACCATTCTTTAAAATGTGGCTATGATGCACTGGAGGCTTCATTTAGATCAGCCATGACTGGCACAGTTATAAGAAGGCATGCATGGTTGAAAGAACAGGTCTTGCCGGATCATGTTAAAACAAAGCTATTAGATGCTCCTATGGATAAGGTCAGTCTATTTGGTCCTCCTTCCCAGCAAGTAATGAAGAAAATGGAAGAGAAGGCAAAATCTGTACAAACAGTTAAAGATTTCTTACAGGTTCAGCCCCCAAGGTTTAGCAGGAACTGGACTTCCAAGAATTGGTCCTTTCCAGACTCCTCTAAATCTCAGAGAGGCAGGAATAGACGTTCCAGAGGCAGAAATCAATCCAGAGGAGGTGCCTACAGAGGACGCCAGTGGCAAGGCAATAACCAACGAGGCACAGACACAACCACTACCACTGCAACAGGACAATCACAGTGACTTGGCTCTGACACCGCCTACCAGGGAACAAATAGCAGCACCCTTAGGCGGAAAGTTAGCCTTATTTTCAACAGATTGGCACTATATCACAAGAGACAAGTGGATTTTGCAAACTATAGACCAAGGCTACAGGTTTCATTTCCACACCTTACCAGTAAAAAGAGGAATGCCAAACCTACCACCAAATCAAAAGACAGAAGCTCTAAAACAAATAGCTCAATTAACAAAGATGAGAGCTGTGGAAAGGGTACCACCTACAGAACAGGGCAAAGGATTTTACTCCAGACTCTTCCTAGTACCAAGAAAAGAGAAAAGTTGGAGACCTATTCTCGACCTGTCCGCTTTAAACACTTTCATCATTGTTCCAAAATTCAAAATGCTGACCCTACAGCAACTTCTTCCCATGCTGGGCAAGGAGTGTTGGCTGGTAACTCTAGATCTCAAGGAGGCATACCTGCACGTCCCCATACGACCAAATTGCAGAAGATACCTCAGATTTCTTGCAGGATCAGAGCATTATCAATTCTCAGCATTGCCCTTTGGCTTATCTACTGCGCCCAGAGTGTTCACGAAATGCCTGGCATCAGTAATCGCTCATTGCAGGCTACAGGGAAACCAAATTTACCCATACCTGGACGACTGCCTGATACAAGCGGACAACAAAAGCAAGCTGACACAAGACTTACAAAGAGTCATTTGCTTACTACAAGCCCTGGGATACACAGTCAATTTAAAAAGTCAAGACTGATACCATCCCAAACAAGAACATTCTTGGGTGCAGAATTGGACACAGTAAAACAGATGGCATTCCTAACTGCAGAAAAACAAGAACAACTTCCTCTTTACTTCTTGGCATTAACAAAGCAGAACAAACTAACAGCAAGGAAAGTACTGCAGGCCTTGAGCTTCATGGCATCCTGCATAATCCTGGTCCCCCATGCCAGACTGCATATGAGAAAGCTACAGTGGTACCTAAAGAATTTATGGTCTCAACACAGGCACAGCTTGGAAACCGAAATACCACTAATCCCATGCCTGAAACAAGAGTTCCTATGGTGGGCTCAAGCATGCCAGTCAAACCCAGGTTTGTCCTTCCACAACATTCAAACAAGCCAAACCATCACAACGGACGCCTCAGACCTAGGTTGGGGGGCCCACATGCTGGACAAATGCATTCAAGGCTTATGGACTCCAGATCAGCTGCACCTGCACATAAATCAAAAAGAAATGCTGGCAGTAAAACTAGCAATCCAGAATTTCAGACCATTCCTCAAAGAAGGCCAATTGATGATGAGGACAGACAACACCACAGTCATGTGGTACATCACCAAACAGGGAGGCAGTCATTCATACCCCCTATGTCGAATGGCTCTGGACCTATGGAATATGGCTCTGAGCTACAACATTCAGTTACAGGCAATATTTGTACCGGGAAAAGAAAACATCCTAGCAGACATGTTAAGCAGAACTACCTCGGATGCTCACGAATGGATGCTACACCCGGACATCTTCAAGGCCATCACAAAGAAATGGGGAATGCCACAAATAGACCTATTCGCATCCCCACTCAATCACCAGCTCAAGAAATTCTGCACAAGGACATACCACCCACTTGCTTGGAAGGTGGACTCTCTATCCTTCAGTTGGAAAGGCCTGACAGCATATGCATTTCCACCTCTTCCTTTGATGCACAAGGTACTACTGAAAATCAAAGAGGAACGTCCAAGGATAATTCTGATAGCTCCAAATTGGCCAAGACAACATTGGTATCCATTGCTGAGGAGCATGTCTCGGGGGGGGAACGTGGACACTACCCCTGATTCCTTTGATGTTAACTCAGAGCGACTACAACATCCTGCATCCAAATCTGAAAACTCTGCAACTGACTGCCTGGAACATTACATAAGAGCAACTAACCCAGATTTATCCCAAAGGGTTAAAGACATTATCCTTGAGGCCGCAGACCTTCAACAAGAAGGAACTATGCAGGAAAATGGAAAAGGTTTGTCATTTGGAGTACTGAAAGAGGAAAGATGTGTCAAAGATAGATATTTCCAACATCCTGGAGTATTTGGCAGAGCTTCTCCATACAGGCCTGTCCTATTCCTCCATCAAGATACATGCATCAGCTATTTCTGCAGAATACAGCTTGATCCCCTGTCTTCTCACATCCTCTACTCAGGCAGTTCCTCAGAGGAATCAAGAATGTAAAACCTCCTAGGAAACCACCATTACCAGCATGGGACTTGAACTTTGTGCTAGAAAAATTGACACTTCCTCCATTCGAACCAGCAGCAACAACAGATCTTCAACACCTATCCTGGAAAACTGCTTTCCTACTGGCAATTACTTCAGCAAGAAGGGTTTCGAACTACAGGCCTTAATGGCAGTACAACCCTTCCTAATCTTCCATCAAGATAGAGTGTCCATGAGAACTAATCCTACATTTATGCCTAAGGTGGTATCCAGAGTGTCTCTAAACCAGGCAATCCACCTACCTACCTTCTTCCCAATCCACAGAACAGGGGAAAGACTGCTGCATACCTTGGATGTACATAGACAGTTCGCTACTACCTGGACAGAACCAAGGGCAATAGAAAAACTGACCAGCTTCTAGTAGCTTATGCAACAGGAAGGAAGGAAAAGCAATTTCCAAACAGACAATCTCCAAGTGGATAGGAAATTGCATAAGATTCTGTTACTCCTACCATGGAAAGCAAATTCCACAGAACATAAGGCCTCATTCTACAAGGGCTACAGCCACTACCATAGCTTTCTTACGAGGAGTGGCTACCAAGGACATTATTGAGGCTGCTACTTGGACCTCCGTACATACATTTGCCAAGCATTATAACTTACCTCTATACTCTAGATCCCGAGCAGGGTTTGCCACTGCTGTTTTGCAAGGGATCCTAACTACACCATAATTCTTCTTCCTCCTCCCCTAGTTTGGCTATGGTATTGTACCCATTTGTAAGGACTGCAGATGCATCCTTGAAGGACATAGTACAGTTTTGTACCTACCATAAATGTAGATGTCCGAAGAGGATAGCATCTGCAGTCAGATTACCACCCTCCTTCCCCTCTGTGGTACTCCTAGGGTATTTACCCTCCTAATAGCTAGCTGGGGGGGATCTCTTATGGTGTATTTGTTTGTATATATGTACATACATGCTTATTTTTTGTGTTTGCCTTCTACTTTTTTGGAAACATTGACATTTACCCAAAAATTTAGCTTTCCAAGAGGGCAACTGGCATCTGGGGCAAGAAACACTGAGGAAAATGGCGTCAGCTGATGCCTTTATACCCGAAGACCAGCAGAGATGACGTCGGGTGAAGTGCGACACCAGCCGAGGCCAGACCCAGACTTTGGAATCCGGCCGACCGAAGGGCTGCCTGACGACAGGACAACCCATTTGTAAGGACTGCAGATGCTATCCTGTTCGGACATCTACATTTATGGTAGGTACAAAACTGTACTTTATGGAACCCGTGGATGTCTCTACCTTAGATGGGTCCGGAGCTGCTGTGCAGGCACCGGCTTCTGAGGGTGATGTCCTTCAAGGATGCATCTGCAGTCATAACAAATGGGTTGTCCTGTCGTCAGGCAGCCCTTCGGTCGGCCGGATTCCAAAGTCTGGGTCTGGCCTCGGCTGGTGTCGCACTTCACCCGACGTCATCTCTGCTGGTTCGGTATAAAGGCATCAGCCAGCCATTTTCCTCAGTCTTTCTTGCCGGCGCCAAGCAGAAGCTGTTCGCAAGTGCGGTCGGTCAGATCCAGAGATTACTACTACCGAATACTACTTGAAGACTTCTAAAAGCTAAGTACCCGTTGGGGACTCTTTCTTGCCTCAGCCGATGTCAGAAAAAGTAAATAACTGTTTAACTTGTGGGAAACAAATACCTCATAAAGATTTCCACTCTTACTGCCTACCTTGTTTAGGCCCAGACCATGGCGTAGCAGCCTGTTTAGCCTGTGCTTCCTTCAACCGACGAGCGCTTAGGCCGGTCGGAGTTTGCTGAACAGTTTTTCGCTCAGATTTTGCGTACATTATGCCGTCGGATCCTCCGACTACCCAAATTGTTAAAAACGCAAAGAAAAGGCCGACACTCGCGGTCCGCGGTTTCGGCGAAACCACGGTTAAGCAAGCGAGTGTCTCGGTTTCGGCGAAACCGAGAAACGGGTCAATCTTCAGCCGAATCCATGACTACTACTGAGGCTCCTGCTACCTTAGTTGAATCGGCCTCTGTCGTTTTGCCTACTACTGTGGTTCCTAGTGAATTATCAGACACCATCCCTTTGGATGTCTCTACCCGAGCACGTGGTGCTGCTAGGCCTCCTGCAGCCATGTCTATAAAGGCCTTTGCCAGGGCTAAAGCAGCCAAAACTGTTAAATCAGTGCCTGTTAAGACCCCTCACATAGGCCCACTTCTAGTTCACAAATGCTTACTCTGGCAGAGGATTTAATCTCCTTAATTAGGGATCCCAATCTCACCCAGACAGCGCCTCTCAGCCTCCAGAAAAGAGACCTAGAGCAGAGCCCCGAACCAGTGTCCTCTGATGATTCTTGGATGACTCGACATTACAGATCAGCCAGAGGCTCCTTTCTACTTATGAAGATTCCGATGCTGAAGAATCTATTCCATCTGCCTCTCCACCAGAGGAATTTTCCTTTGGGGAAACCTTACATGCCATGAGAGAACAATTCCAATGGCAGGGACAAGATTTCTCAGATTCAAGAAAAGGCTTAGGACCTTTCTGCACTTACCACAACATAGGCCCTTAGCTATACCTCCAGTTCTGCCTGTTGTGGATGATGCATTTAATGATGTTTGCACTGCTCCTGATACTTTACCTCCAGCCCCTGCCAAACCAGATAGATTTTACAGGGTGCCAGACACTCATCACCACCTATACAAGGCCCCACTTGCAGATCCTGAGACTATATCCCAGGGGCCTAAGGCAGTAGCCGACCTCAGCAAAAACCCTCTCCCTTCTGAAAGGGAATCCAGGTCCTTAGAGATGGGGAAAAAGTTTACACCTCTGCTACTCTCTCAGCTAGAGCTTTAAACTGTCAGTTTCACATGATCCAATACCAAGAGTTTATGCTTGATCAGTTAACTAAGAAGCTGTCCTCTGATGACTCCTTAGATAAGAAATATGTTTTAGAAATGGTGAATAACATTCAGCAGGTTAGTAACCATTCTTTAAAATGTGGCTATGATGCACTGGAGGCTTCATTTAAATCAGCCATGACTGGCACAGTGATAAGAAGGCATGCATGGTTGAAGGAACAGGTTTTGCCGGATCATGTTAAAGCAAAGCTGTTAGATGCTCCTATGGATAAGGCCAGTCTATTTGGTACACCTGCTCAGCAAGTAATGAAGAAAATGGAAGAGAAGGCAAAATCTGTACAAACAGTTAAGGATTTCTTACAGGTTCAGCCCCCAAGGTTTAGCAGGAACTGGCCTGCCAAAAATTGGTCCTTTCCAGGCTCCTCAAAATCTGAAAGAGGCAGGAATAGATGCTCTAGAGGCAGAAATCAATCCAGAGGAGGTGCCTATAGAGGACGCCAGTGGCAAGGCAATAACCAGAGAGGCACAGACACAACCACTGCCACTGCAACAGGACAATCACAGTGACTTGACTCTGACACCGCCTACCAGGGAGCAAATAGCAGCACCTTTAGGCGGAAAGCTAGCCTTATTTTCGAAAAATTGACACTATATCACAAAAGACAAGTGGATTTTGCAAACAATAGACCAAGGCTACAGGTTCCACTTCCACACCTTACCAGTAAAAAGAGGAATGCCAAACCTACCTCCAAATCAAAAAACAGAAGCTCTAAAGCAGATAGCTCAATTAACAAAGATGAGAGCTGTGGAAAGAGTACCAATAACACAACAGGGCAAAGGATTCTACTCCAGACTCTTCCTAGTACCAAGAAAAGAGAAAAGTTGGAGACCTATTCTCGACCTGTCCGTCTTAAACACATACATCATTGTACCAAAATTCAAAATGCTGACCCTACAGCAACTTCTTCCCATGCTGGGCAAGGAGTGTTGGCTGGTAACTCTAGATCTCAAGGAGGCATACCTGCACGTCCCCATACGACCAAATTGCAGAAGATACCTCAGATTTCTTGCAGGATCAGAGCATTATCAATTCTCAGCATTGCCCTTTGGCTTATCTACTGCCCAGAGTATTCACAAAATGCCTGGCATCAGTAATCGCTCATTGCAGGCTACAGGCAATCCAAAGTTATCCATACCTGGACGACTGCCTATTACAAGCGGACAACAAAAGCAAGCTGACAACAGATTTACAAAGAGTCATTTGCTTACTACAAGCCCTGGGATACACAGTCAATTTAAAAAAGTCAAGACTGATACCATCCCAGACAAGAACATTCTTGGGTGCGGAATTGGACACAGTAAAACAAATGGCATTCCTAACTGCAGAAAAACAAGCACAACTCCCTCTTTACTTCTTGGCATTAACAAAGCAGCACAAACTAACAGCAAGAAAGGTACTGCAGGCCTTGGGCTTCATGGCATCATGCATAATCCTGGTCCCCCATGCCAGACTGCATATGAGAAAACTACAGTGGTACCTAAAGAATCTATGGTCTCAACACAGGTACAGCTTAGAAACAGAAATCCCACTAATCCCATGCCTGAAACAAGAGTTCCTATGGTGGGCTCAAGCATGCCAGTCAAACCCAGGCTTGCCCTTCCACAACTTTCAAGCAAACCAAACCATCACAACGGACACCTCAGACCTAGGCTGGGGGGCGCACATGTTGGACAAGTGCATACAAGGATTGTGGACTCCAGACCAGCTGCACCTGCACATAAACCAAAAAGAAATGCTGGCAGTAAAACTAGCAATCCAGAAATTCAAACCATTCCTCAAAGAAGGCCATTTAATGATAAGGACAGACAACACCACAGTCATGTGGTACATCAACAAACAGGGAGGCACTCATTCATACCCCTATGCAGAATGACTCTGGACCTTTGGAATATGGCTCTGAGCTACAACATCCAGTTACAGGCAATATTTGTGCGGAAAAGAAAACACCCTAGCAGACATGTTAAGCAGAACCACCTCGGATGCTCACGAATGGATGCTACACCGGACATCTTCAAGGCCATCACAAAGAAATGGGAATGCCACAAATAGACCTATTTGCATCCCCACTCAATCACCAGCTCAAAAATTCTGCACAAGGACATGCCACCCACTAGCATGGAAGGTGGACTCTCTATCCTTCAGTTGGAAAGGCCTGACAGCATATGCATTTCCACCTCTTCCTTTGATGCACAAGGTACTACTGAAAATCAAAGAGGAACGTCCAAGGATAATTCTGATAGCTCGAATTGGCCAAGACAACACTGGTATCCTTTGCTGAGGAGCATGTCTCAGGGGAGAATGTGGCCAATACCCTGATGCCTTTGATGTTAACTCAGAACAACTACAACATCATGCACCCAAACCTAAAAACCTTGCAACTGACTGCCTGGAACATCACATAACAGCTACTAACCCAGACTTATCCCAAAGGGTTAAAGACATTATCCTTGAAGCCCGCAGACCTTCAACAAGAAGGAACTATGCAGGAAAATGGAAAAGGTTTGTCATTTGGAGTACTGAAAGAGGAAAAGATGTCTCGAACATAGATATTGTTAACATCCTGGAGTACTTGGCAGAGCTTCTACATACGGGCCTGTCCTGTTCCTCCATCAAGATACATGCATCAGCTATTTCCGCAGAATACAGCTTCGATCCACCTGTCTTCTCGCATCCTCTACTCAGGCAATTCCTCAGAGGGATCAAGAATGTAAAACCTCCTAGGAAACCACCATTACCAGCATGGGACTAGAACTTTGTGCTAGAAAAATTGACACTCCCTCCATTTGAACCAGCAGCAACAGCAGATCTTCAACACCTATCATGGAAAACTGCTTTCCTACTGGCAATTACTTCAGCAAGGAGGGTCTCGGAACTACAGGCCTTAATGGCAGTACAACCCTTCCTAATCTTCCATCAAGATAGAGTGTCCATGAGAACTAATCCTGCATTTATGCCTAAGGTGGTATCCAGAGTGTCTTTAAACCAGGCAATCCACCTACCTACCTTCTTTCCCAATCCACAGAACAGGGGGGAAAGGCTACTGCATACCTTGGATGTACATAGACAGTTACGCTACTACCTGGACAGAACCAAAAGTAACAGAAAAACTGACCAGCTTTTAGTAGCCTATGCAACAGGAAGGGAAGGAAAAGCAATTTCCAAACAGACAATCTCCAAATGGATAGGAAATTGCATGAGATTCTGTTACTCCTACCATGGAAAACCAGTTCCACAGAACATAAGACCTCATTCTACAAGGGCTACAGCCACTACCACAGCTTTCTTACGAGGAGTGGCAACCAAGGACATTATTGAGGCAGCTACTTGGACCTCCGTGCGTACATTTGCCAAGCATTATAATTTACCTCTATACTCTAGATCCCGAGCAGGGTTTGCCACTGCTGTATTGCAAGGGATCCTAACTACACCATAATTCTTCTTCCTCCTCCCCTAGTTTGGCTATGGTATTCTACCCATTTGTTATGACTGCAGATGCATCCTTGAAGGACATAGTACAGTTTTGTACCTACCATAAATGTAGATGTCCGAAGAGGATAGCATCTGCAGTCAGGATTACCCACCCTCCTTCCCCTCTGTGGTATTTACCCTCCTAATAGCTAGCTGGGGGGGAGTCTCTTATGGTGTATTTGTTTGTATATATGTACATACATGCTTATTTTTGTGTTTGCCTTCTACTATTTTGGAAACATTGGCATTTATCCAAAATTTAGCTTTCCTAGAGGGCAACTGGCATCTGGGGCAAGAAACACTGAGGAAAATGGCGTCGGCTGATGCCTTTATACCCGAAGACCAGCAGAGATGACGTCGGGTGAAGTGCGACATCAGCCGAAGCCGGACCCAGACTTTGGAATCCGGCCGACCGAAGGGCTGCCTGACGACAGGACAACCCATTTGTTATGACTGCAGATGCTATCCTGTTCGGACATCTACATTTATGGTAGGTACAAAACTGTACTTTTTCAGGCCTAGATATGCCTATAAAACAAATTATCAAAATGGCTGAAGATTTAATTACTCTGATCAGGGGTAGCCAACCCCATCCTTCTAAGAGGCCTAGGCAAGACATTGATTATGAATCTTCTGAACAGGATTCTATTTCTTCTGACTCTTCTAATTAACAAGATTTGTCTATACCTACTTATGAGGGCTATGATGCAGAAGATTCCATTCCTTCTGCTTCTCTCCCTGAGGATTTTTCTTTTGGCGAAACTTTACATACCTTAAGGGAACATTTCCACTGGGAAAGTCAGGATTTCTCTGAATCTAAAAAGAGACTTAGGTAACTTCTTCTTCCTCAGCATAGGCCTTTGGCTATACCTTTTGTTCTACACATTGTTGTTGATGTTTTTTCAGAATCCAGTATGGCTCCTGATTCTTTGCCTCTGGCTCCTTGTAAGCCAGTCAGGGTTCCTGACTCCCACAAATTCATTTTCAAAAATGTTATTGCAGATCTTGAAACCATTTCTCAGGGTCCCAAGGACGTTAAGGCTTCTACTGCTAAAAAATACTACTCCTTGTGACAGAGATTCCAGGGCACTGGATAGATGGGGTAAGAAGGTTTACACTTCTGCAACCTTGGCAATCAGGGCTTTAAACTGTCAATTTCATATGCTTAAATATCAACAGCATATCATGGGACTGCTTATACAGAAAATGATGTTAATTTCTGACTGTGTGGAAAATAAAGATTTACAGGATTTATTGCATTCAGCTGAATAAGTTGGAAAACATACTTTGCAATGTGGTTTTGATTTTTTGAAGGCCTCTTGCAGGGCTGCTGTAACTGGGTCTGTGCCAAGAAGGTATGCTTGGTTCAAAGAGCAAACTCTGCCTGATCATGTTAAAGCAAAATTGTTGGATGCTCCTTTACAACAGGACCATCTCTTTGGTAATAAGGCTGAAGAAGTTTTAAAAAAGATGGAAGATAAAGCTAAATCTTTGCAAACTGTGAAAGATTTCTTACAAGTGCAACCTCCAAGATTTAGTAGGCACTGGCCTACTAAGAACTGGTCCTTTCCAGTTCCTTCGAGAGCCACTCAAGCCAAACCCAGACATTCCAAAGGCTCCAGGTTTCAGTCACAAGGGACGTTTAGAACAAAACAATGGGGTGCCTCCACCTCCAAATCTGGCAACAACAAGGCAACACCCTACGGTAAACAGTCTCAATGACTTCCCTCTACACTCACCAAGCACTTACCTTTTAGCCACCCCTTTGGGGGGGGGGGGAACTGGCACTTCATGCAAGAAACTGGCAGCTTATAACTCAGGACAAATGGGTTTTAAATATAGTATCCCAGTGATACAGATTTTATTTCCACACATGGTCAATCCCAAATGGTTGGCCGGACCTGCCCCCAAATCAGTGGGCTGAGGCCCAGAAACAAGTAGTGTCCCTCATGAACATGGGGGCTATCCAGCCAGTACCAGAAGAGGAAAAGGGACAAGGTTTCTATTCCAGACTTTTCCGGGTACCCAGAAAAGACAAATCATGATGTCCAATTCCGGACTTATCTACTCTAAACACATTTCTGGACATTCCAAAATTCAAGATGCTGACACTTCAACAGTTACTTCCTATGCTAGGCAAAGATGCCTGGTTGGTAACTCTAGACTTAAAAGAGGCTTGCCTGCATATCACAATCAGGGAATCTTGCAGAAGATACCTCCACTTCAAAGCAGGCTATTTGCATTACCAGTTCTCTGCATTGCCCTTTGGCTTATCTACTGTGCCCAGGGTCTTTACAAAGTGCCTGGCTCCAGTAATTGCATTTTGCAAGCAAAGAAATATTCAGATATATCCATGCCTGGACGATTGTCTAATTCAGGCAGAAAACAAGGACATTCTTGTAAAGCATCTAGCCAGCGTTTGTAAAAAGGGTTCTAACTTGTCTAGGGTACACCATAAACGAAAAGAAATCACAACTGGTACCCTCTCAAAAAATTACATTCCTGGGTGCAAGCTTGAATACAACTGCCCAGATGGCTTACCTTACGCCAGAAAAGCAAGTTCCTTTGGTAACTTACTTCAAACTGGTGGCCACAAAAGCCCTGCTGTCTGCCAGACAAATTCTGCAAGCTTTGGGGTTCATGGCCTCCTACATTCTTCTAATTCCATATGCAAGACTGCATATGAGGAAACTTCAGTGGTATTTCAAAAGTTTATGGAGTCAACATTGTCACAGCCTGGAAACAATGATTCCTGTCATACCTTGCCTGCAACTAGTGTTCCTATGGTGGGCAGAGGCCTGCCACCAAAACAAGGGACTGCCATTCACTCCACCCCTTGCCGCCCAAACCCTAACTTCAGACGCATCAAACTGTGCTTGGGGGGGGCTCATCTGGCAGGGAAGTGCATTTGAGCCAGCTGCTACTGCAGACTTAAAATTTCTTTCCTGGAAAACAGCTTTCCTTTTAGCAGTCACTTCAGCTAGAAGGATTTCTGAATTACAGGCTGTAATGGCAGTGGAGCCTTTCATTATTTTTCATGCGGACAGGGTGTCTCTCAGGACCCCTTTATGCCTAAGGTGGTATCCAATGTGGCTCTTAATCAGACCATTCATTTGCCGACTTTCTTTCCCAATCCACAGAACAAAGGGAAGCGGATTCTGCATTCATTGGATGTACACAGACAACTTAGATTTTACTTAAACAGGACAAAATCTCTAAGAAAGTCTGAACTACTCGTGGCGTTTGCTGCAGGGGCAGAGGGAAAGGCTATTTCAAAGCAGACTATTTCCAAATGGATAAGCCATTGTAGTTTCTGCTCTATGCACCATGGTAAGACTATCCCCCAGGGGATCAGATCTCATTCCACCAGGGCTGCATCTACTTCTACAGCCTTTCTCAGAGGTGTTCCTACCAGGGACATTCTAGAACCTGCTTAGTTCATATGTTCTCCAAACATTACCATTTACCTTTCTTCTCTAAATCCAGAGCTGGCTTTGCCACTGCTGT
This sequence comes from Protopterus annectens, assembly GCF_019279795.1. Lineage (NCBI taxonomy): Eukaryota > Metazoa > Chordata > Ceratodontiformes > Protopteridae > Protopterus > Protopterus annectens. The sequence continues at coordinate 308,799,079 of NC_056737.1, forward strand.
CCTGCATGACCTTATAGCTGGTCCTAATGCTGTGTAAATCCATCCTCCCAACCATAGCTTTGGGAATCTACCCAAATGTAATGACTGCAACAGTGAAACACGAAGAACATAGTACAGTTGTATATACTTACCATAAATGTAGATGTTCAAGTGTGTTCACTGTTGCAGTCCTGGTTACCTTTCCTCCAGCCCCCTATTTTTCTCTTACTATATCTCTACTTCCTTTTACTATACTTAAAAACCTTTTTGGTGTATTTGCTTTTGTTTGAAGGTATATTTTATTGTATTTTAATTTATATATATATATATATATATATATATATATATATATATATATATATATATATATATATAGATATATATATATATATAGATATATATGTATGTATATGTATTTTGCTCCCCATTTGGGGGGCACCTGACATCTGAGGCAAGAAAAAAAACGATGTAATGGCGTTGACTGCATGTTTTATACCCCTGACGTCATGGAAGAAGGGACAGGCCGACTGAGGGCAACCTGCCAGCAGATTACCCAAATGTAATGATTGCAACAGTGAATACACTTGAACATCTACATGTATGGTAAGTGTACACAACTGTACTTTCTTGGGTCAGGACAATTGTATGTGCTCCATAGATTTCCAGGACGCGTACTACCATATAGAAATGGACAGGCAATCCAGGAGGATTACTACGCTTCTGGCTGGGAGCCACATTATCAGCTCTCACCACAGCCCCCAGTGTGTTCACCAAGTGTATGGCAGTGATCACGGCTCACCTGAGGCGTCTAGTATTCCAGATGTTTCCATATCTAGACGACTGGCACCTCAGAGCTACCACCGAGCATCAGCTAGTCAAGGCACGGGACTACACAATCCAAACTTGTTCCCAGTTAGGCATCACAATAAACTTCGAAAAGTCTGCCCTGTTACCTTGTCAGTCTATTACCTTTATAAGCGCAGACTTAGATACAAGACGCATGACAGCAAAACTGCCTCTAGACAGGTTGTCAACCATTCGTCAACAAGGTTCCTTTCTCATAAACGAGACGAGAGTTCAGGCAAGACAAGTCTTACAAGTACTGGGCTCAATGGCTGTAGCTATTACATTAGTTCCCTTAGCACGCTTCCACATGCGGATTCTACGCTGGCTTCTTTTCGCTCAGTGGTGTTTCCAGGAGTTACCAATGTCACACATGATCTTGATCACGGAATCTTGCAAAAAGGACCTACTATGGTGGCTGGTCTCCCCCCAGGTGACTCTGGGCAGACCCTTTCTAGACCCACATCCGGTAGCCACAGTGACCAGGGATGCTTCCCAGATAGGGGGGGGGGGGGCATTATCTGGTACGGACTGTCCAAGGAAAGTGGCAACCTCACGAGTACCATTTGCACATCAGTGTTCTAGAGATGGGAGCAGTGCTTCTGGCGTTGGAAGCACTTCGACTCTCTACCTACAGGGACCATTGCAGTCCAGACAGACAATAAGTCTGTGGTATGGTACATCAACAAGCAGGGTGAAACCAGGTCTTACCCCTTGTGTCGGGAGGCACTTGGAGTATGGCAATGGGCAATGTCTTCTCAACGTTTTCTGATTGCAGCGCACATTCCTGGAAAATCCAGCATGATAGTGGACAGGCTCAGCAGAGCTATCCTTATGCCTCACGAGTGGTCCCTGAAGCAAGAAGTTGCGGACTTGATTTTCCGCAAATACAGCCAGCCATGCTGTGATCTGTTTGCCACTTCCCTAAACAACAAATACAGCAGTTACTTTGCCCTAGTTCCCCCGTCCGGGACAGTCACCAAGGGATGCACTTGTTCACGATTGGCCTCTGGGACTACTAAATGCTTTTCCACCCTTTCCACTCATTCCAGAGGTACTTCAGAAAGCAAAGTCGTTGGGTTGCAAACAAATCCTCATTGCTCCTTACTGGCCTCATCAGATATGGTTTCAGTTTCTTCGCCATCACCTTCAACTGGAGCCCTGGATACTGGACCCAGTTTCGGACCTCCTGACGCATCAGTCAGACGGTCTTCACCCATCCCTTCAAACTCTCAAGTTGACTGTTTGGTTACTCCACTTACAGTTTTAACCAGGCTCCCAAACATTTCCCCTGCTGTTCAACACATACTGGTGTCCTCCCACAAGCCCACTATTAGGAAGATTTATACTAGCAAATGGAAGAGGTTCTCTTGCTGGGCCAAAAGTAATAACATTGATCCTTTTATGGCTTCTGTCCACAAGATTATTGACTTTCTGGCCGAAACCTTCGAAAAAGGTAGCAGGTGCAGCTACTGTTAGGGTCCAGCTGGCTGCCATCTCCAATTTTCATGTTGGAGACTTGGGTCAAACATTATGTCCCATAAGTTGTGCAGAGCATTCTTCCGAGGTACAACACTTTTAAGGCCCCCGGTAAGAGAGAGACCCCCCCCCACCGGACCTAAACTTGGTTTTAGCGTCAATGATTTTGCCCCTCTTTGAACCAGCAGCATCTTGTCCCTTGAACTTTCTATCTTAGAAAACTTTCTTCTTGGTTGCTATAACCTCAGCTAGACTGGTTTCTGAATTACATGCTTTGTCTATTTGCCTGCCGTATCTCATTTTTCACAAAGATAGGGTCTCTCTAAGGAACACTCCTTCTTTCTTGGCAAAGGTTTGTTCTGAGCATAACTTAAATCAGTCCATTGAGCTTCCTGTGTTCTTCCCCAATTAGGGTAACAAGGCAGAGTATAGATTACACTAATTAGATGTTCATAGACAATTAAATTTTTATTTACACAGGACCAAAAACCTCAGAAAATCAGACCAACTGTTCAAATCCTTTGCTGGCAATAAGCAAGGTTTTCCAGTTTCTAAAGTGACATTATCAAATGGCTGTCAGACACAATAATTTATTCGTATGGTTTGTGTAAAAAGATGCTTCCAGGAAGACCCAGAGGACATTCGACCAGGGCCTTTGCCACCTCTGATGTTCATCGTGTTTCACTGTTGCAGTCATTACACTTGGGTTATCCTGCTGGCAGGCGACCCGCAGTCGGCCCGAGTTCCAAAGTCTTGGTCCGGCGTCTGTTGCTGTCGCTTCTTCCCTGACGTCAGTGTGCCAGGGGTATAAAAGGTGCAACTGACGCAATTTTCTCCAGTCTTTCTTGCCGCGCAGTGCCTGAAGCAAAAGCAGTTCGCAAGTGCCGGTCGGCCGACTCCTGAAATTTCAAAATTGAATTTCAGAACCGAAGTCTTCAATAAAGCTGAGTACACCATTGGGGAAACTTTTTCTTGCTCCAGACCGATGTCAGTAAAAGTTAATAATTGTATTTCTTGTGGGAAGCAAATACCTCATAAAGACTTTCCCTCTTACTGTATTCCTTGCCTAGGCCCTGACCACGACGTTACTAGTTGTCGGTTTTGTGCTAGATTCAATAAACGCACTATTAAACGTCTGTTTGATTTTGCTTTACATTATTTTGGACGAAGATTTAATTATATAATGCCGTGGAACAACCGACAACCGGAATTTATAAAAAACGCAAAGACAAAGAAAAAGACAGGCATCCTAGGTCCAAAACCAACGAAGCCTCTTCTAGGCCAGTCGCCGGTTCTCAGTGATGTGCTTTTGCAGCCCCTGACACCCGCTACCTCAGAGCCACAGGCCGTAACCGACAGCCACGTGGAGACACCGAGGCCTGTGAAAACTCAAGGTATTGGGCCTACGGAAACTATACCCTCAGATGGGTCCAGAGCCGCTGAGCAGGCACCGGCTTCTGAGGGTGTTTTCAGACCTTCACAGCTTACAGTTAAGGCTACTATTTCATCAAAGGCAAAGTCAAAAACTCCATTAAAGATGAGGAAACAAGTGCAGCATTCTCCAGAACAGTCATCCATGCCAAAGAAACAGATGCTTAAAATGGCCGAAGACCTTATTACTTTAATCAGGGGGCTCCCATCCCCCTCCTGACAAAAGGCCTAGGCAAGACACCGATTATGATTCCTCTGATCAGGTTTCCATTTCCTCTGATTCCTCTTCTGATCAGGTATATTCTCTCCCTCCCTATGAGGACTCTGATGCAGAAGAGTCCATTCCTTCTGCCTCACCGCCTGAGGGTTATTCTTTCGGGGAAACCCTGCACACCATGAGGGAGCATTTCCATTGGGAGAGCCAGGATTATTCAGAATCCAAGAAAAGGCTCAGAGATTTCCTTTTATTGCCGCAGCACAGGCCCCTGGCTATCCCCCTGTGCTTGATATTGTAGATGATGTTTTTTTCTGAATCCAGTCTGTCTCCAGATTCTTTACCCCCTGCACCAGTAAAACCAAACGGGTACTACAGGGTCCCTGACTCTCATAAATTTCTTTTCAAAAACCCCGCTGCAGACCCAGAAACAATTTCTCAGGGTCCTAAGGGGGTTAAGGCTTCCACTGCCAAAAATCCTGCCCCCTCAGATAGGGATTCCAGAGCTCTGGACAGATGGGGGAAAAAAGTTTACACTTCTGCTACTTCAGCTGTATTAGCTGCAAACTGTCAATTTCACATGCTTAAATATCAACAGTACCTCATGTCATTGTTAAAGCAGAAAATGGTTACAAATACAGAAAGTCCTTACAGTAAAGAAATGTAGGATTTATTGCATGCAGTTGAACAGGTGGGAAAGCATACTCTGCAATGTGGCTTTGATTCATTAGAGGCTTCTTGTAGAGCCGCAGTTACAGGCTCTGTTATTCGAAGACATGCTTGGTTGAAAGAACAAAGTTTACCTGACCATGTTAAAGTAAAATTATTGGATGCTCCATTACAGCACGATACTTTGGTGTTAAGGTAGAAGCGGTGTTAAAGAAAATGGAGGATAAAGCAAAGTCAATGCAAACGGTGAAAGATTTGTTACAGGTAAAACCTCCTAGATTTAGCAGAAACTGGCCTTCAAAAAATTGGTCCTTTCCAGTGTCAGACAGGCCACAAAGAGGCAGATATAGATGCCCAAGAGACGGATCTCAGCCCCAAGGCTCCTACAGACTTGGGCAATGAGGTGCTTCAGCCCCCAAAGGAGGAGAAGAAAAATCACAACCTTGGAAACAGTCACAATGACTTCCCTCTGCAAATGCCAAGCTCTTACCGGTTGACAGCACGCCTAAGGGGAAAGCTAGCACTTTTTTCAAAAAATTGGCACATGATCACCCAGGACCAGTGGGTACTGAATATTGTTTCTCAGGGTTAGAGGTTCCACTTCCACACGCTTCCAAAACCAAAAGGTATGCCAGACCTGCCACAAAATCAATGGGCAGAAGCACAAAAACAGATTGCTGCTCTTATGGACATGGGAGCTATTCAAAAAGTTCCACAAGAAGAACAGGGACAAGAATTTTACTCAAGACTTTTCTTGGTACCCCGAAAAGACAAAGCCTGGAGGCCAATACTGGACCTGTCAATCCTAAATACTTTCCTGGATGTTCCAAAATTCAAAATGTTAACACTGCAACAACTTCTGCCCATGCTGGGCAAGGAAGCTTGGCTAGTTACTTTTGGATCTCAAGGAGGCATAGCTGCATGTCCCAATCAGACAATCGTGCAGAAGATACCTCGGATTCATAGCAGGCTCAATGCATTACCAATTCTCTGCACTGCCCTTTGGCTTATCTACTGTGCCCAGGGTCTTTGCAAAATGCCTGGCACCAGTAATTGCATTTTGCAGGCAAAAAGGAATTCAAATATATCCCTACTTGGACGACTGCCTTATTCAAGCAGAGAGCAAGGACATTCTTCTAAAGCACCTGGCGTTTGTAAAAATATTGCTAATTTTGCCTAGGGTACACAGTAAACGAAAAGAAATCAAAACTAGTGCCCTCTCAAGAGATAATATTCCTGGGTGCAAGCTTAAATACAACTGCCCAGCTTATCTCACGCCAAACAAACAAAAGCAACTGACTCATTACTTTCAAATGATGGCAACAAAGACTCGGCTCCCTGCGAGAAAAGTTCTGCAGGCCCTGGGCTTCATGGCATCCTGCATTCTACTAATTCCATATGCAAAACTGCATAAGAGGAAACTACAATGGTATCTAAAAAGTGTTTGGACTCAGCATTGCCACAGCTTAGAGACAGTCATAAACTTGATTCCCTGCCTACAACAGGAGTTTCGATGGTGGTCCCAGGCCTGTCACCACAACAAGGGACAACCTTTCACCTTACCTACGGCCAGGCAGACAATAACAACAGATGCATCAGATTATGCCTGGGGAGCACATATGGCAGGAAAATGTATTCAGGGCACGTGCTCCAAGGAACAAATGCATCTTCACATCAATCAAAAAGAGATGCTAGCTGTACAGAATGCCCTGACAGCCTACAAGGACCTAATACATGCAGGACAACTATTAATAAAGACAGACAGTGCCACAGGTATGTGGTACATAAACAAACAAGGGGGCACACATTCTTACCCCCTATGCAGACAAGCCATGACTTTGTGGAACACAGCACTGACCTACCAAGTACATCTGCAAGCACAATTCCTGCCAAGAATAAAAAATACACTGGCAGACAAACTAAGCAAAAATCTCATGGATCCTCACGAATGGAAGCTAAATCCACAAGTGTTCAGCATAACAGGGAAATGGGGACGTCCAGACATAGATCTTTTTGCCTCTCCTCACAATTGCCAAATACAGAACTATTGCACAAGAACTTATCATACTCAAGCATGGAAAGTGGATGCTCTATCATTCAGCTGGAAAGGCCTGTCAGTCTATGCCTTCCCTCCGATGCCCCTTCTCACCAAGGTGCTACTAAAAGTCAGACAAGAAAGGCTAAAAATGATCCTGATTGCACTAGACTGGCCATGCCAGCACTGGTACCCAATCCTAAAGAGTTTGACCCAAGGCCCACCTTGGCCTCTACCTCAAATCCCTCATCTTCTGCCACAACAAAACAATCAAAGATTATACACAGTCAACTCAGAACCTTAAACCTGGCAGCATGGCAGATAATGTAGCCACTCAGACTGCACCTCTCTAAAGCTGTTATGGATGTTATTTTGGAAGCCAGGAGGCCCAGCACTAGGAAATCTTATGCAGAACATTGGAAGAGATTGTGTGCTTGGAACCAGGCACAAGGACTTGAACCACTTGTCCCTAATATCTCAGATTTTGCAATACCGAACTGAGATGTTGGACAAAGGCCTGTCCTTTTCATCTATTAAGATCCATACCTCTGCCATTTCAACTCATTACAATACGGATCCTCCTATTTTTTCACATCCTCTACTACGACAATACCTGAGAGGGGCAAAAAATATCAGGCCCCCAAGGAGAGTGCCAGTACCTACTTGGGACCTCAATTTTGTTTTAGAAAAACTAACACTGCCTCCCTTTGAACCAGCCAGCACAGCTGATCTAAAATTCTTGTCATGGAAAACTGCTGTGCTCCTAACAAAACTTCAGCAAGAAGATTCTCAGAGTTACAGGCATTGATGGCTGTGGAACCTTTCCTGATTTTTCATCAGGACAGGGTTTCGTTTAGGACAAACCCAACATTCATGCCAAAAGTGGTCTCCAATGTGGCCTTAAACCAAATTATTCATTTGCCAACTTTCCACCCAAATCCCCAGAATAAAGGTGAAAGACTTCGGCACTCTTTGGATATACACAGGCAGCTATGATTCCACTTGGACAAAACAAAAGCTTTCAGAAAAACTGAGCAACTGTTTGTAGCATAGGATCCAGGATCACAAGGAAAGCCTATTACAAAGCAGACAATCTCCAAGTGGATAGGACACTGCATCCGCTTCTGTTATGCACAACATGGCAAATCTGTGCCTAAGGGCATTAGGCCTCATTCTACCAGAGCAGCAGCCACTTCAGCAGCTTTCCTCAGAGGAATACCAACCAAAGACATTTTAGAAGCTGCAACCTGGAGCTCAGTGCACACTTTCACCAAGCACTACCACTTACCTCTCTACTCCAAATCCAGAGCAGGCTTTGCCACTGCAGTTCTGCAGGGCTTGTTAGCCTCACCCAATCCAATTTAGACCCAGCCACCCTACCTCAGCTTTGGGATTCCCAAGTGTAATGACTGCAACAGTGAAACACGATGAACATAGTACAGTTGTGTACCTACCATAAATGTAGATGTTCGAGTGTATTCACTGTTGCAGTCCGGGTTACCCACCCACCATCCCCCTTTTCTTTGCTGGGACTTTTCTGTACTTCTCATCTCTATACAACCTATGTGGTGTATTTGCTTGTAGATGAAGGAAATGTTTATAGTAATATATGCATGTTTTTTTTGGCATATTTTTATCTTTACAGCCTTCCTATCTGGGGTCACCTGACATCTGGGGCAAGAAAAACTGAAGAAAATGGTGTCGGTTGCAACTTTTATACCCCTGGCGCACTGACGTCAGGGAAGAAGCGATAGCAACCGACGCCGGACCAAGACTTTGGAACTCAGCCGACTGCAGGTCACCTGCCAGCAGGATAACCCAAGTGTAATGACTGCAACAGCGAAAACACTCGAACGTCTACATTTATGGTAGGTACACAACTGTACTTTGCCTTCCAAGCTTAATTGCCTTCAGAGTCAATCTGTGCAGCAACAACATGGGCAAATCCTCATACCTTTATCTCTCATTACAAAATGGATGTGGTCTCCCGAAATAGGGCATCCTTTGGATGCTCTTCGTGTTTCACTGTTGCAGTCATCACATTTGAGTTATCTGCCTGCAGCTGGGCCTCAGCCGGCCTGAGTACCAGAGTCTTCGGATTCCTGCGTCAGATGCTGTCTCCTCTTCCATGACGTCAGGTCGTCAGGGGTATAAAACATGCAGCCAACGCCATTACGTCCGTCTTTCTTGCCGTGTGGTGCCAGAAGCAGAAGCAGTTTTCAAGTGCCGGTCAGCCAACTCCTGAAATTTTCATTTTCGAGTTTCAGAACTGAAGTCATCATAAAAAGATAAGTAAGTACCCTGTTGCGGATCTTTTTTCTTTCTCCAACCGTTGTCAGTAAAAGTTAACAATTGCCTCTTACCTTTGGAAAGCAAATACCTCAAAGATTTTCATTCGTACTGCATTCCCTGCTTAGGCCCAGACCACGACGTCCCTCTCTGTCGGTTTTGTGCCTTGTTCAACCCCCGAACTATTCGTTGTTGGGCTATCTTTGCAGCAAATTATTGTGGTACTCTGTTTCAGTGTGTTTGCGTCTTTCGGCTTTTCCCGGTTAGGGGTCGCCACAGCAGAACTCCGGTCCGCTAATGATTGGCAGTAGAGTTTTACGTACTGGCTTGCCAGGCCTAACACACAACCTTCAATGAAGGAACGCCCATTCACGCATGTCGTCACACAGTAGATGCTCTGAGAATCGAACGGGCAACGTCTAACTGTGAGGCGACAACGCTACCGCAGCACCACCACCGCAGTTAAGGATAAAGACAGACAAACTGCATAGGTCCAAAACTGCCGACGACTTTTCCGTTAAGCTAGTCGCCAGTCCGCCGGTTCTCAGAGAGGTGCTTTCACAGCTCCTGATACCCGCTACTTCAGATTCGCAGGCCTTTACTGAGACCCATGCTTCTTTGACTATGTAACCTGCGGATGTCTATACCTTGGATGGGTCCGGAGCCGCTGTGCAGGCACCAGCTTCTGAGGGTGTATTCAGGCCTATAGACTTGCATTTTAAACTGATGCCATCATCTTCTTCCAGGCATAAAACTTGCACCACGTCTAGGAAACCAACGTCCAAACTGCAGGCTCAGGCCCATATGCCTAAAAAACAAATGCTTAGAATGGCTGAAGACCTTATTACTTTAATTAGGGGAAGCCAGCCTTCCCCCTCTGAGACCTTGAACAGATTTTCTTTCTGATTCTTCTGATCAGGAATCTGAAATTTCTGTTCCTTCTGATTACCAGGATTTGCCCTTATCTGTCTATGAGGATTCTGATGCAGAGGATTCTTATTCCCTCTGCTTCCCCTCCAGAAGATTTTTACTTTGGTGAAACCTTGCTCAGTTTTAGGGAGCATTTCCGCTGGGAAAGCCAGGATTTGTCTGACTCCAAAAAGAGGCTTAGGGAATCCTTCCTCCTTCCTCAACACAGGCCTTTAGCTATCCCTCCTGTTCTTGACATTGTTGGTGATGCTTTCTTGGAATCTAGCCTTTCCCCAGACACTCTACCTCCAGCTCCCAGAAAACCTGACAGGTAATTATAGAGTAAATGACTCTCAAAGTTCCTCTTTAAGAATCCTACTGCGGATCCAGAAACTATTTCCCAAGGACCAATAGGCATTAAGGCTACTGCTGCTAATAATCGTACCCCTTCTGATAGAGATTCTAGAGCCTTAGACAGATGTGGTAAGAAGGTATATACTTATGCTACTTTGGCCATTAGCGCTTTAAATTGCCAGTTTCATGTGTTAAAGTATCAGCAGCATATTATGGGACTACTTAAACAGAAAATTATGTTAAGTCCTGACTGTGCTGAACACAAAGAGCTACAGGATTTAATGCATTCTGCAGAACAAGTTGGTAATCACATTTTGCAGTGTGGTTTTGATGCTTTAGAAGCATCTTGCAGTGCTGCTGTCACTGGGTCTGTACTTAGAAGGCATGCTTGGCTTAAGGAGCAAAACTTGCCAGATCATGTTAAAGGTAAATTACTGCATGCTCCCTTAAACCAAGACCACCTTTTTGGTAACAAAGCAGAAGAAGTCCTCAAAAGGATGGAGGAAAAAGCTAAATCTATGCAAACTGTTAAAAATTTCCTACAAGTACAGCCTCCCAGATTTAGTAGGCATTGGCCTTCAAAGAATTGGTCCTATCTAGCCTCTTCCAGGCCCTCTCAGTCCAAACCCAGTAACAGCAGACCACCTAGGTTGCAGTCTCAGGCTGCGCACAGACCTAAGCAGTGGGGGGCTCCCACTTCCAAAACAGGGAGTAGTAAGCCACCCCCTATGGAAAAATGGTACAATGACTTAACCTTAACCCTTCCAAGCCCTGCTTTGTTGCCTGCTCCCTTAGGAGGAAAGATCGCCCTGCATGCAGAAAACTGGGAACTCATTACCCAGGACAAATGGGTTTTGAACATAGTTTTCCAAGGATAAGGATTCCAGTTCAACACAGTACTAACCCCGTACGGTTGGACAGACCTACCTCCAAATCAGTGGGTGGAGGCCCAACAGCAGGATGTCCTTCAAGGATGCATCTGCAGTCCTAACAAATGGGTTGTCCTGCCTCAGGCAGCCCTTCGGTCGGCCGGATTCCAAAGTCTGGGTCTGGCCTCGGCTGATGTCGCACTTCACCCGACGTCACTGCGGCAGTCAAAAGGGTATAAAGGCATCAGCCGACGCCATTTTCCTCGGTCTTTCTTGCCGCGTGGTGCCCGAAGCAGAAGCTGTTCGCAAGTGCCGGTCGGTCAGATCCAGCGTTTTCTACTACCGAAGACTTCTAAAAAGCTAAGTACCCCGTTGGGGACTCTTTCTTGCCTCAGCCGATGTCAGAAAAAGTAAATAATTGTTTAACTTGTGGGAAACAAATACCTCATAAGGATTTCCACTCTTACTGCCTTCCTTGCTTAGGCCCAGACCACGACGTAGCAGCTTGTCTAGCCTGTGCTTCCTTCAACCGACAGACACTTAGACGTCGGTCGGAGTTTGCGGAGGAGTTTTTTGGTCCCGCTTTTGCTTACAAAATGCCGTTGGAGTCTCCGACTTCGCATTTAGCTAAAAAGCGTAAGGAAAAGGACCGACACTCGCGGTCCGCGGTTTCGGCCGAAACCACGGTTAAGCCAACCGCGAGTGTCTCGGTTTCGGCTGAAACCGAGTCCTCGGTTCTTCCTTCGGCCGAAAACATTCCTCCTGCAGCCGAGGCCTCACACAGCATGGCTGAATCTGCTACTGAAATTTCTCCTGCTGTAGCAGGCTCCCAGGATTTATCTGATACTATTCCTTTGGACATATCTACTCCTGCACGTGGAGCTGCTAGGCCCCCTGCATCCATGGTCTATCAAGGCTTTCTCTAGGGCTAAAGCAGCTAAATCTTCTAAGGCCTTGCCTTCTAAAACCCCCTCACACAGGCCTAGCTCTAGTTCCCAAATGCTTAGCCTGGCAGAGGAACTCATTTCTTTGATCAGGGGATCCCAGCCGCACCCTGACAGGGCCTCTCATCCCCCTCCAAAGAGGCCTAGAGCAGAGCCCCCTGAACCAGTTTCTACGGATTATTCTTCTGATGATTCAGAAAACTCAAATCCTCCTGAAGGCCCTTATTCTCCATATGAGGATTCTGATGCAGAAGACTCCATTCCTTCTGCCTCTCCTCCTGAGGAATTTTCTTTTGGGGAAACCTTGCATGCTATGAGGGAACAATTTCAATGGCAGGGCCAGGATTTTTCAGATTCAAGGAAACGGCTCAGGACCTTTTTGCATTTGCCACAGCATAGGCCTTTAGCCATTCCTCCAGTACTAACAGTTGTGGATGATGCATTCAATGATGCTTGTACTGCCCCTGACTCTCTTCCTCCGGCCCCTGCTAAGCCCGACAGATACTACAGGGTCCCGGACACACATTATCACCTTTATAAGGCTCCTATTGCAGATCCTGAAACTATTTCTCAAGGCCCCAAAGCTGTAGCAACTACCAAAAAACCCCTCCCCTCTGAAAGAGAATCTTAGAGCTTTAGAGAGATGGGGTAAAAAAGTTTATACTTCTGCTACTCTTTCGGCTAGGGCTTTAAACTGTCAATTTCACATGATTCAGTATCAGGAATTTTTGTTAGATCAGTTAAATAAAAAACTATCCTCTCCTGAACCTATAGACCGTAAGTCCCTTCAGGATTTGGTACATAACACTCAGCAGGTCAGTAATCATTCCTTAAAATGCGGCTATGATGCACTGGAGGCTTCCTTTAGATCAGCTATGACTGGTACAGTGATCAGAAGACATGCATGGTTAAAAGAGCAATCCTTACCAGACCATGTAAAGTCAAAGCTCCTAGATGCTCCCATGGAGAAACTCAGTTTGTTTGGCTCCCCTGCACAGCAAGTGTTAAAGAAGGTGGAGGAAAAAGCAAAATCTGTCCAAACAGTCAAGGACTTCTTACAGGTCCAGCCTCCTTGGTTTAGTAGAAATTGGCCTTCGAAGAATTGGTCCTTTCCAGACACCAGAGCACAGAGAGGCAGAAATAGGCGCTCAAGAGGCAGAGGTCAATCCAGAGGGGCCTACAGGGGACGTCAGTGGCAGCCTAACAACCAGAGAAGTACTGCCACAGATCCAGCTACTACCACTTCCACAGGACAGTCACAGTGACTTGGCTCTGATACCGCCTACCAGGGAACAACTGGAAGCACCCTTAGGCGGAAAGCTAGCCTTATTTTCAGTAAACTGGCATTACATTACAGGAGACAAATGGATTTTACAGACAATAGACAAAGGTTACAGGTTTCACTTCCATACTCTACCAAGGAAGAGAGGAATGCCAAACCTACCACCAAACCAAAAGACAAACGCTCAGGAACAAATCAACCACTTACTAAGGATCAGAGCTATAGAAAAGGTACCGGCTATGGAACAAGGACAAGGATTTTATTCCAGACTTTTCCTGGTGCCAAGAGTTGAAAACCAATGGAGGCCTATTCTCGACCTGTCCGCTCTCAACGCATATCTCATTGTTCCAAAATTCAAAATGCTGACCCTACAGCACCCTTCTTCCCATGCTGGGCAAGGAGGCTTGTCTGGTGACTCTAGATCTCAAGGAGGCATACCTGCATGTCCCTATTCGACCAGATTGCAGAAGATACCTCAGATTTCTTGCAGGATCAGAGCATTATCAATTCTCAGCATTGCCCTTTGGCTTATCTACTGCGCCCAGAGTATTCACGAAATGCCTGGCATCAGTAATTGCTCACTGCAGGCTTCAGGGAATTCAAATTTATCCATACCTGGACGACTGCCTGCTACAAGCGGACAACAAGATCAAATTAACAAAAGATTTGGAAAAGGTTAATGTTAAGTTGTCAATCTCGCCTTCATTCTTGCTTGATGGGTTCGGAGCCGATCCCTCGGCTCCGACTCGGCACTTGCTTTAGCTCGAGAACTCCTTTCACCAGCTCGAGGCAGCCCCATATCCCATGATGCAAGGCAGGAAGTACCCAGATCTCGTTTGCCGCTTCGCTTGGGAGGTCTTCTCTTTACCAGCTCCTGGTAAGTAGTTCACATTTGTGATATTTAAGCCCCTTCTTTTAGTTAAAACTAATTTTTGATAGTTTAATTTTAATTTTAACCTTTTTCTGACAGAAATCCCTGTCTCTTTTAATTTTTTTTAGTCAGTCAATTTTCCCTATCCCATCCCCCCCCCTGTTAGGGTGTGTGTGTTGGTGTTTTTTACTAAATACCTCTTGGTATTAGTTTAATTTATTTTGACTGGTGTGTGTGTGTGTTGTGTTTAGGCACCATGTCTAAGGAGAGGGTTTCAGGTTTTAAGAAGTGTGACTCGTGCTGTCAGAAGATGTCTCTGACAGACGGTCACACTTCTTGCCTGTACTGTTTGGGCCCTCTTCACCTGCAGGACTCCTGTGCTATTTGTCACTCCTTCAGCCAGAGAGTCCTGCAGGAGAGACGCAATAAGTTGAATGTCCTTCATGGATGCATCTGCAGTCATAACAACTGGGTTGTCCTGTCGTCAGGCAGCCCTTCAGTCGGCCGGATTCCAAAGTCCGGGTCCGGCTTCGGCTGATGTCGCACTTCACCCGACGTCATCTCTGTTGGCCTTCGGGTATATAAGCATCAGCCGACGCCATTTTCTTCAGTCTTTCTTGCCGCGTGGCGCCCGAAGCAGAAGCTGTTCGCAAGTGCCGGTCGGTCGGATCCAGAGATTACTTCTACCGAATACTACTTCGAAGACTTCTAAAGCTAAGTACCCCGTTGGGGACTCTTTCTTGCCTCAGCCGATGTCAGAAAAAGTTAATAATTGTTTAACCTGTGGGAAACAAATACCTCATAAAGATTTCCACTCTTACTGCCTGCCCTGTTTAGGCCCAGCCCACGGCGTAGCAGCTTGTTCGTCCTGTGCTTCTTTCAACCGACACGCTTAGGCGTCGGTCAGAGTTTGCAGAACAGTTATTCGGTTCTGACTTTGCGTACATTATGCCGTCGGACCCTCCGACTTCGCATTCTGCCAAAACGCAAAGAAAAGACCGACACTCGCGGTCCGCGGTTTCGGCCGAAACCATGGTTAAGCAAACGCGAGTGTCTCGGTTTCGGCGAAACCGAGAAAACTGATCAAACTACACCTGAAACTATCACTACAACTGAGGTCCCTGCTAACACTCTTGAATCGGCCTCAGAAATTTTACCCACTACGGTGCTTACCACTGACTTATCAGACACCATTCCCTTGGATGTCTCTACCCCAGCACGTGGTGCTGCTAGGCCTCCAGCAGCCATGTCCATTAAGGCCTTCGCCAGGGCTAAAGCAGCCAAGACTACTAAAACAGTGCATGTTAAACCCCTTCCACCAGGCCCTCTGCCAGTTCTCAAATGCTTACCTTGGCAGAAGATTTAATTTCATTAATTAGAGGATCTCAATCTCACCCAGACAGGGCCTCTCAGCCCCAGAAAAGAGACCTAGGGCAGAGCCCCCTGAACCAGTGTCCTCTGATGATTCTGCTGATGAATCAGACATAACTGACCAGCCAGAGGCTCCTTTCTCCAATTTTGAAGATTCTGATGCTGAAGAATCCATTCCAGCTGCTTCCTCCAGAAGAATTCTCCTTTGGGGAAACCCTGCATGCCATGCGAGAACAGTTCCAATGGCAGCAACAGGATTTTTCAGACTCCAGGAAAAGACTTAGGACCTTTTGCACCTACCACAGCACAGGCCCTTAGCTATCCCTCCTGTTCTCTCTGTGGTGGATGATGCTTTCAATGATGCCTGCTCAGCTCCAGATTCTTTACCCCAGCCCCTGCCAAACCAGACAGATTTTACAGGGTGCCAGATACTCATCACCACCTCTACAAGGCCCCTCTTGCCGACCCGAAACTATATCCCAGGGTCCCAAGGCAGTAGCGACTATAGCTAAAACCCTGTTCCTTCTGAAAGGGAAGCAAGGTCATTAGACAGATGGGGTAAAAGTTTACACTTCAGCCACTCTTTCAGCTAGAGCTTTAAATTGTCAGTTTCACATGATACAATACCAAGAGTTTATGCTTGACCAGTTAACTAAAAAGCTAACCACTGATGAATCTCTTGATAAGAATTATGTATTAGAAATGGTAAATAACATACAGCAGGTTAGTAACCATTCTTTAAAATGTGGCTATGATGCACTGGAGGCTTCATTTAGATCAGCCATGACTGGCACAGTAATTAGAAGGCATGCATGGCTAAAGGAGCAAGCTTTACGGATCATGTTAAATCTAAATTGCTTGATGCTCCTATGGATAAATCAAGTTTGTTTGGTACACCTGCCCAGCAGGTTATGAAGAAAATGGAAGAAAAGGCAAAATCAGTCCAGACAGTTAAAGAATTCTTGCAGGTTCAACCCCAAGGTTTAGCAGGAACTGGCCTGCCAAAAATTGGTCCTTTCCTGACTCCACAAGACCTCAAAGGGGCAGGAATAGCCGTTCCAGAGGCAGAAACCAATCCAGAGGAGGTGCCTACAGAGGACCGACAGTGGCAAGGTAACAACAGAGGCACAGAATCAACACCTGCCTCTACATCAACACAGCCACAGTGACTTAAACCTAAACCCGCCAACCAGGGAACAAATAGCAGCTCCTCTAGGCGGAAAGCTAACCTTATTTTCAAAAACTGGCACCACATAACAAAGGACAAGTGGATTTTACGAACCATAGATCAAGGTTACGGTTCCACTTCCACACTTTACCAGTCAAAGAGGAATGCCAAACCTACCTCCAAATCAAAAACAGAGGCTCTACAACAGATAATGGAATTAGCAAACATGAGAGCTGTGGAAAAAGTGCCAACAGCAGAGCAAGGAAAGGGTTCTACTCCAGACTATTCCTAGTTCCAAGAAAGGAAAAAGTTGGAGACCAATTCTAGACCTGTCTACCCTAAATACTTACATCATTGTCCCAAAATTCAAAATGCTGACCCTACAGCAACTTCTTCCCATGCTGGGCAAGGAGTGTTGGCTGGTAACTCTAGATCTCAAGGAGGCATACCTGCACGTCCCCATTCGACCTATCTGCAGAAGATACCTCAGATTTCTTGCAGGATCAGAGCACTATCAATTCTCAGCATTGCCCTTTGGCTTATCTACTGCGCCCAGAGTATTCACAAAATGCCTGGCATCAGTAATCGCCCATTGCAGACTACGAGGTATACAAATTTATCCATACGTGGGCGACTGTCTGATACAAGGGGACAACAAAAGCAAGCTGACAACAGATTTACAAAGGGTCATTTACTTGCTTCAAGCACTGGGATACACAGTCAATTTACAAAAGTCAAGGCTGATACCATCCCAGACAAGGACTTTCCTGGGGCGGAATTGGACACAGTAAGGCAAATGGCATTCCTAACTACAGAAAAACAAAAGAACTCACTCTTTACTTCTTGGCACTAACAAATCTGAACAAGTTAACAGCAAGAAAGGTACTGCAGGCCTTGGGTTTCATGGCATCATGCATAATATTGGTTCCATTTGCCAGACTACATATGAGAAAGCTTCAGTGGTACCTAAAGAATTTATGGTCCCAACACAGACACAGCCTAGTATCGGAAATTCCACTAATACCATGCTTAAAACAGGAGTTCCTATGGTGGGCTCACGCATGCCAGTCAAACCCAGGCCTGCCCTTTCGCAAAGGTCAAGCAAGCCAGACCATCACAACAGATGCTTCAGACCTGGGATGGGGGGCACATATGCTGGACAAATGCGTGCAAGGATTGTGGACACAGGACCAACTTCACCTGCACATCAACCTAAAAGAAATGCTGGCAGTAAAACTGGCAATCCAAAAGTTCAGACCATTTCTCAAGGAAGGCCAGTTGATGATAAGGACAGACAACACCACAGTCATGTGGTACATCAACAAACAAGGAGGCACTCATTCCTACCCCCTATGCAGAATGACTTTGGAGCTGTGGACCCTGGCACTCAGCTACAACATCCAGTTACAGGCAATATTTGTACCAGGAAAAGAAAACTCTCTAGCAGATATGTTAAGCAGGACTACATCGGATGTCCACGAATGGCAGCTGCACCGGGACATCTTCAAGACCATCTCGAAGAAATGGGGAATGCCTCAGATAGGTCTATTCGCATCACCTCTCAATCACCAGCTCAAAAATTCTGCACAAGGACATTCCACCCACTAGCATGGAAAGTGGACTCGCTCTCCTTCAGCTGGAAAGGACTAACAGCATATGCATTCCCACCTCTTCCCTTGATACACAAAGTATTACTAAAAATCAAGGAGGAGCGTCCAAGGATAATCCTGATAGCTCCAAACTGGCCAAGACAACATTGGTACCCACTGCTGAGGAGCATGTCTCGAACAATATGTGGCCAATACCCTGATGCCTTTGATGCTAACTCAGAACAACTACAGCACCATGCATCCAAACCTAAAAAGCGTTGCAACTGTCTGCATGGAACATCACATAGCAGCTGCTAATCCACAGCTTTCACAAAGAGTTAAAGACATTATTCTTGAAGCACGCAGACCTTCAACAAGAAGAAACTATGCTGGGAAATGGAAAAGGTTTGTCATTTGGAGCTCAGAAAGAGGTAAAGATGTATCAAACATAGATATGCCCAACATTCTGGAGTATCTGGCGAACTACTTCATTCAGGCCTGTCCTATTCCTCCATCAAGATTCATGCATCAGCTATTTCAGCAGAATACAGCTTTGATCCACCTGTTTTTCACACCCTTTGCTCAGGCAGTTCCTCAGAGGAATCAAGAATGTAAAACCTCCAAGGAAACCACCATTACCAGCCTGGGACTTGAACTTTGTGCTAGAAAAATTGACTCTATCACCTTTTGAACCAGCAGCAACAGCAGACCTGCAACACCTGTCATGGAAAACTGCTTTCCTACTGGCAATTACTTCAGCAAGGAGGGTTTCAGAACTACAGGCCTTAATGGCAGTGCAACCCTTTCTAATCTTCCACCAAGATAGAGTGTCCATGAGGACTAATCCTACATTTATGCCTAAGGTGGTATCCAGAGTGTCCTTAAACCAGGCAATCCACCTACCTACCTTCTTTCCCAACCCACAAAACAGAGGGAAAGAATACTGCATACCTTGGATGTACATAGACAGCTACGCTACTACTTGGACAGAACAAAAATAGCAGAAAGACTGACCAACTTTTCGTAGCCTATGCAACAGGAAGGGAAGGAAAAGCTATTTCCAAACAGACAATCTCCAAATGGATAGGAAATTGCATACGATTCTGTTACTCCTTCCATGGAAAGCAAATTCCACAGAACATAAGACCTCATTCTACAAGGGCAACAGCCACTACCACAGCCTTCTTACGAGGAGTGGCTACCAAAGACATTATTGAGGCGGCTACTTGGACCTCCGTGCATACATTTGCCAAGCATTATAATTTACCTCTATATTCCAGATCCCGAGCAGGGTTTGCCACTGCTGTACTGCAAGGGATCCTAAACACACCATAATCTACCTTTATCCTCCTCCCCTAGTTGGCTATGGTATTCTACCCAGTTGTTATGACTGCAGATGCATCCATGAAGGACATAGTACAGTTTTGTACCTACCATAAATGTAGATGTCCGAATTGGATAGCATCTGCAGTCAGGATTACCCTCCCTCCTTCCCCTCTGTGGTACTCCTAGGGTGTTTACCCTTTCAATAGCTAGCTAGTGGGGGGACTTCTTTCATGGTGTATTTGTTTGTATTTATGTACATACATGCTTATTTTTGTGTTTACCTCTATCTTTTGGAAACATTGGCATCTATCCAAAATTTTTAGCCTTCTAGAGGGCTTCTGGCATCTGGGGCAAGAAACACTGAAGAAAATGGCGTCGGCTGATGCTTATATACCCGAAGGCCAACAGAGATGACGGGTGAAGTGCGACATCAGCCGAAGCCGGACCCGGACTTTGGAATCCGGCCGACTGAAGGGCTGCCTGACGACAGGACAACCCAGTTGTTATGACTGCAGATGCTATCCAATTCGGACATCTACATTTATGGTAGGTACAAAACTGTACTTTCTAAGGGGTCTTCTTAAGCCGGAGGGCTCTCCGGTTAAGTCGGCTCCACAAAAATCAACCAAAACTGCCAAGGCCCAGGCTTCTGTTTCTAAGCCTGCGGCTTCGGCTCCGACTCGTATAGAGTCGAGATCGGCTCCGGCTGGAGCCGATTCTGGATCCACAAAGCTTTCGGCGCCGATGGCTATCGGTGCGAATCTTTGACCACTGTGGTGTCGGCTCCGATCGGCTCCGACACCCGTGCACGGGCATCGGTGTCGGCTCCGATCGGCTCCGACACCCATGTGGCACAGGCATCGGTGTCGGCTCCGATCGGCTCCGACACCGTTACCTTGGTAGCTGTATCGGCTCCGGCTGGAGCCGATACATCGAGACGTTCTGCTGGCTCCGAGAAATCGGTGCCGACAGGATCAGTAGTATCGGCTCCGATGGCCCATTCCAGGAAGAGGTCGAGGTCTCCTTCCTTGGAGCCGATACTTTTGGCTCGGCTTCGCCTCTTCTATCGGGCGGAGCCATCGAGCCGATCTTCAAGGTCATCCAGGTTGTCAGATCATGACCTAGAGAGTGGTCAGTAGATTGCTCAAGTCACAGGTACTGGCCCAAATGCTACACAGTCCGTCTCAGCAGGCGACTGTTGGTCCACACCCGTTACTGTTCCTCCTTGACTCTACCCCAGAGTTTGGGTTGGAGTCTTCGGGCATGGTTACTGCTACGGCTGGAGGCGGATACCTCCTTCTGTCCCTTCAGCCCCTACTCTTATCTCCTCTTCCTTAGAGGGATTCGGTGGTCGGGCTTCCATGGTCTCCTCCGAGGGTGAGTGGCATCGGACCCTTGTCCGAGCCGCTCTTCCCTTGGAGCCTCGGCCTGGTGAGCTCGGCTCCGACATCTGCCTCTGAGACTTCCTTTCGGTGGCCCCTGGAGTTCCTAGCTCTTGGAGCGGGTTCTCTCGGACCTGCCTGGGAGGGAGCATTCGAGGTGATGAAGAGTGTACTGGCCACTGGTATCAGTCAGCAGTCTCTTCCGTAGCTCCTCCCTCTATTGTACCTGTTGACATCTCTGCCACTTCTCTTGTTACAGGACCCAGAGATCCTCCGCCTCAGGTTTCCCCATTGGGAATTTCCCCTCTTCCGAGGATTCTCCTGATGTTTCGGGAGATCCTCCTAGGAAGAGGACTTGTAAGAGGAAGCATGTAGACTCCCTGAGTCTGTCACGGATACTGACTTTGATGAGTCAGAGGGATCCATCCTAGATCCCCTCTGAGGATGTCTCCTTCTCAGACATCCTAGAACTTCTGAAACAGAGGAAACTGGCCCACCAACAATCCCTCTGAGGATGAGTCAGTATACCTAGAGGCGTTTGGATCTCGGCCCTCCACCTCCTGGGTGTCTCCGCCTTCGACCCCTTATGCAGGTTATTGCACGAAAGGCGTGGACAGCTCCTGACTCTGTAGAGCCAGTCCCTAGGAGGCCTTCTAAATTTATCACTGCCCCTAGTGACAAACAATTCCTTACCAAAGGTGTCCCGCTGATGCCATGGTGGTGGCTGCGGCCACCAAAAGGAACTTGCAGATCCTTCCGTGCCGTCCATCCTCCTAATAAGGACTCTAGGACCATGGATAGGTACGCAAGCGGATGTTTTCCTCAGCGACCTTTGCTATGCGTTCGCTGAATTATCTTTGTCACTTCACCAGACTCCAGAGATATCCTGAAGGAGCTGGGAGAAGTAGTTCAGGATCCTACAGCTGCAGGGGCCCAAGATAAGATTGCTTCGCAGCTAGGAACCCTCAATTCCATTGCTAACTCCTCCATGCGGCTAATATCTTATGCTGCGGATGGAGCGAGTAGAGCAGAGCACAGGTGTGGCTCTTAGACGCCAAGCCTGGATGCGGCTATGTGATTTTGCGGATCCCTTTAAGGCGTCCTTCACAAATTCTCCCTTCGATGGGTCAGCTTTGTTTGGCCCTCAGGTGAAGGAGACCTTGACCAGGTGTGAGCAGGACGGCAAGACTCTTTCTGCTGTTGGAGTCCGTTTCTCCACCCCTTCTAGGCCTTATCCCAAAGGACAGAAGGGTGGGAAGATGTGGTTCCGTAAATCCCAAGGAGTCACGCCGGATTCACGTGGTCAGTTTACCCCTAGAGGCAGAGGGGTAACAACAACAGGCCGCTCTAGAGGCAGAGGGGTCCAAGAACCAGGGCAACAGGAGTCTCTTCCTGAGAAGCCCTTTCAGCATCCCTGAGGTGTTGCCCGGCGGACCCCCCTTGGAGGCACTCGGGGGAAGATTATCACTGTACCCAGAAGCCTGGCATTCCCTCACTCAAGACAGATGGGTACAGTCGATCATATCCAAGGGTTACATAATTCCTTTCGAGGAAAGTCCTTCCCTCAAGTTCCCTTCCAGATGTACCACCGGTCTAAGGGACATTGCAGAGTTAGAAATCGCAAAACTACTGCAAAAAGAGCCATTCAGCCAGTTACAATAGACCATTCAGAGCCGGAATCTACTCAAGGTTCTTTTGGTCCCCAAAAGACGGGAGACTGGAGACCAATATTGGATCTCAGCAGACTCAACAAGTCTGTGAGGAAGACAAGATTCGAATGGTCACTCTTCAGTCAATTCTGCCCTTCTTACAGAAGGACAACTGGATGTGCTCAATAGATCTTCAGGATGCGTACTATCACATCAAAATTCACAGACGCTCCAGGAGATTTCTCCGCTTTCGGCTGGGGTCCAGTCATTTCAGTTCAGAGCCCTGCCCTTTGGTCTCACTTCAATCCCCAGAGTGTTCACCAAATGCATGGCAGTGGTCACGGCCCACCTGAGGCGTCAAGGATTCCAGGTGTTTCCGTATCTCGACGACTGGCTCCTGTCAGCCACCACCAGGCATCAGCTTATACAAGCCAGGGATTACACAATAGACCTTTGTTCTCATTTGGGCATCTCAGTCAACTTGAAAAGTCATCCTTATCGCCCTGCCAGTCTATTACCTTCATAGGCAAACTTAAACACTGTTCGGATGTCAGCTACCCTTACAGAACAAAGAGTTTCAGACATTCAGACTCATGTCAGGATCATTCTGGCCAGCAAGAAGGTACAGGCCAGAATGGTTCTAAAGGTATTAGGTCTCATGGCTGCAGCCATTACTCTTCTTCCCTGGCTCGATTCTACATGCGCCTCCTTCAGTGGATGCTGTTCACACAGTGGTCATACCAGCAACTCCCAATGCGTCACCAGATTCTGGTGACACAAACATGCAAAGAACATCTTGCTTGGTGGATCACATCGTCTCAGGTTCACCAAGGCAGGTGCTTTGTACCTCCGTCCCCGATAGCCACTGTCACCACGGATGCCTCCCTGATCGGGTGGGGGTCATTATCAGGGCAGGATGGTTCATGGGGCGTGGCAACCGTTCGAGTACCATCTGCACATAAATGTCCTGGAGATGAGAGCAGTGCTTTTAACGTTGCAAGCCCTCAACGACTTTCTTCCCGTAGGGACAATTGCAGTCCTCACAGACAACATGTCTGTAGTTTGGTATATCAACAAACAGGGCGGAACCAAGTCCTACCCCTTGTGTCGAAGCGCTCAGACTATGGCAATGGGCGATCTCCTCTCATCGGTTTCTGGTAGCAACGCATATCCCTGGGAAAACCAACATTATAGCGGACAGATTGAGCAGAGCTATTCTCATGCCTCACGAGTGGTCTCTCAAGCAATCTATAGCGGAAGAGATTTTTCTGGAATGGGGTCGTCCATGTTGCGATCTTTTTGCTACTCCCCAAAACAGCAAATGTCCAGACTTCTTCAGCCTCTTCCCTCTATCAGGCCATCCCCCCAGAGACGCTCTGACCCAGGATTGGCCCCAGGGACTTCTTTATGCCTTCCCTCCATTTCCTCTGATCCCTCAGGTGATCCAGAAAGCTTCCGTTTTGAGAGCCAAATTGATTCTCATTGCCCCTTACTGGCCTCGACAAGTTTGGTTCCCGTTCCTCCATCGTCACCTTTTGGTGCAGCCGTGGCATCTGGACCCAGTGCCAGATCTACTGATTCACCAATCCGGTCAGCTGCACCGGTCAATCCCTTCTCTCAACCTCACAGCATGGTTGCTCCACTTCCTTCCTTAGCCAGGCTTCCTTTGATCTCTAACCCAGTTAGAGATATCATAGTAGCTTCACTAAAATCCTCTACCAGGAGGATTTACACAAGCAAATGGAACGTTTCTCTTATTGGGCTAAGGCCCAAAATATTGATCCTTTTACTGCCCCTGTTCAGGCAGTTCTGGACTTCTTAGCAGAGATTTTTCATGCAGGCTCCTCTTCTTCAACAGTCAGAGTTCAGTTGGCTGCTATTTCTAATTTTCATGTCGGGATAGCAGATC
Source organism: Protopterus annectens (assembly GCF_019279795.1). NCBI lineage: Eukaryota > Metazoa > Chordata > Ceratodontiformes > Protopteridae > Protopterus > Protopterus annectens. Next base: position 308,823,641 of record NC_056737.1, read on the forward strand.
ATAATATTATGTCCCATAGGCTCTGCAGGGCCTTCTTGAAAGGAATTTTCCTACTAAAGCCTCCAATCAGGAATCCTCCTCCTCAGTGGGATCTAAATTTAGTGCTGACATCCTTGATTCTTCCCGCCTTCGAGCCAGCTGTTTCTTGTTCCCTGAAATATCTTTCTTGGAAAACGTTATTCCTAGTGGCTATTACATCTGCCAGGAGGGTGTCTGAACTTCATGCTCTTTCAGTTCGACCCCTATTTGATTTTTCACAAAGACAGAGTATCCTTGAGAACTAATCCATCCTTTTTACCTAAGGTCGCTTCAAAAACAATCTGAATCAATCCATTGATCTCCCGTATTTTTCCTAACTATTCAGATAGAGCTGAACAAAAGCTACATTATCTTGACGTCCACCGTCAGCTCAGATATTATTTGGACAGAACAAAAATTTAGAAAATCTGATCAACTTTTTGTTTCCTATGCGGATAATAAAAAGGCCTACCTGTTTCTAAAGTGACTTTGTCCAGATGGCTTTCTTGGTCATCACTGAAATTTATACGATCGGGGGAAAACAGCTGTGCTCAAAACCTAAAGCACATTCAACTAGGAGTTTAGCTACTTCTACAGCTTTTCAAGCTAGACTGCCTTTGGACACTATTTGTGCAGCGGCCACTTGGGCCACTCCTCACACTTTTGTTTCCCATTACAAATTGGACTTGGCCTCCAGGGACAGAGCCAGTTTTGGCTCTACAGTCCTCAAGAGTTTGTTCCATTGAGCCACCCAGGATAGAGGTGCTAGGGCGGTCCCATCAAGCAAGAATGAAGGCGAGATTGACAACTTAACATTAAGTTATGTACCTACCATAACGTTCCATGTTAGTTGTCTTCTCTCGCCTTCTTTCTTGCGACCCTCCCTCCTTCCCCCTGGCCTGGACAGACCTTGTATAAAAAACTATTATGCTAAAGACCATTCAGACCTGGTCCTTTTTCCATCTGTAAGTTTCTTCTTCCTTTGGGAAGTATTTTATGCTTGGTGTTATTGCCCTTTTGTCAACAAACGAGATCTGGGTACTTCCTGCCTTGCATCATGGGATATGGGGCTGCCTCGAGCTGGTGAAAGGAGTTCTCGAGCTAAAGCAAGTGCCGAGTCGGAGCCGAGGGATCGGCTCCGAACCCATCAAGCAAGAAAGAAGGCGAGAGAAGACAACTAACATGGAACGTTATGGTAGGTACATAACTTCTTATTAACCTACTACAGGCCTTGGGATACACAGTCAACATAAAAAAGTCAAGGCTGGTACCATCCCAAAGGATTACATTCTTGGATGCAGAACTGGACACATCAAATCAAATGGCATTTCTCACAGCAGAAAAGCAAAAACAACTACCACTCTATTTCAAGGCATTAACAAAACAGAACCAGCTTACAGCAAGGAAAATCCTGCAAGCCCTGGGTTACATGGCATCCTGCATAATATTGATCCCACATGCCAGACTGCATATGAGGAAGTTGCAATGGTACCTAAGGAATTTATGGTCTCAGCACAAGCACAGCCTAGAAACCCAAATTCCAATAATTCCATGCCTGAAGCAAGAATTCCTGTGGTGGGCTCAGGCCTATCAGTTGAACAAAGGACTGCCTTTCCACAGCCCTCACCCAAGCCAGACTATCACCACGGACGCCTCAGACTTCGGTTGGGGGGCACACATGGCAGACAAGTGTATACAAGGCCTATGGACACAGGACCAGCTGAACCTACACATAAATCAAAAAGAGATGCTGGCAGTGAAACAGGCAATTCAGACATTCAGACCGTTTCTTCAACAGGGTCATTTGCTGATAAGGACGGACAACACCACAGTTATGTGGTATATCAAAAGCAGGGAGGCACACATTCATACCCTCTATGCCGGATGGCAATGGACCTGTGGAATGTGGCCCTGAACCTCAACATTCAGCTCCAGGCCTTATTTGTGCCAGGAAAAGAAAATATATTAGCAGACACATTAAGCAGAACTACCACAGATGCCCACGAATGGATGCTGCATCCGGACATCTTCAAAACCATTACAGAGAAATGGGGGCTACCAGAAATAGACCTGTTCGCATCCCCACACAACCACCAATTGAGAAAATTCTGCACAAGGACATACCACCCACTTGCTTGGAAGCTGGACTCCCTATCCTTCAGTTGTGAAAACCTAACAGCATATGCATTCCCACCTCTACCTTTGATGCACAAAGTGCTACTGAAGATCAAAGAAGATCACCCAAGGATCATACTGATAGCTCCAGACTGGCCGAGACAGCATTGGTACCCGCTTCTGAGAAGTATGTCTCGGACACACGCATGGCCTCTACCTCTAGTTCCTCTGCTGCTAACACAGAACAACTTCAAGATCCTGCATCCAAACTTGAAAACACTGCAGCTAGCTGCCTGGAATCTTACATGAAACAAAATAACCCAGATTTATCTCAGAGGGTTAAAGACATTATCCTGGAGGCTCGCAGACCCTCCACAAGGAAGACTTATTCAGCAAAATGGAAAAGATACCTCATTTGGAGTGCAGCAAAAGGAGAAAATGTAAAATTGGCAAACATAGCCAACATCCTGGAATATTTAGCAGAACGTTTCCACAATGGCCTGTCTTACTCCTCCATCAAGATTCATGCATCAGCAATTTCAGCAGAATACAACATGGATCCTCCAGTCTTCTCTCATCCTCTACTCAGGCAGTTTCTGAGAGGAATTAAAAATGTAAAGCCTCCAAGGAAGCCACCTCTACCTACATGGGACCTGAACTTTGTGCTGGAAAAGTTAACACTTCCCCCTTTTGAACCAGCAGCAACAGCAGAATTACAGTTCTTATCTTGGAAAACTGCTTTCCTGCTTGCAATCACTTCAGCAAGAAGGGTTTCTGAATTGCAGGCATTAATGGCAGTACAGCCCTTCCTTATCTTCCATCAGGATAGAGTGTCCTTGAGAACTAACCCTACTTTTATGCCAAAGGTGGTCTCCAGGGTATCATTGAACCAAGCAATCCACCTACCAACATTCTTCCCCAACCCACAGAACAGGGGGGAAAGACTACTGCACACCTTGGATGTACACAGGCAATTGCGCTACTACCTGGACAGAACCAAGAACAATAGAAAAACTGACCAGCTTCTGGTAGCATATGCAGCAGGAATGGAAGGAAAAGCAATTTCAAAACAGACAATCTCAAAATGGATAGGAAATTGCATTAGATTTTGTTACTCCTTTCATGGGAAGGCAACTCCAGAAAACATCAGACCTCACTCCACAAGGGCTACAGCCACTACTACAGCTTTCTTACGAGGAGTGGCTACCAAAGACATTTTAGAGGCTGCTACTTGGAGCTCCGTGCATACATTTGCCAAGCATTATAATCTGCCTTTATACTCCAGATCCCGAGCAGGTTTTGCAACTGCTGTTTTGCAAGGGATCTTAACTACACCATACTCTTCTTAGTGCCTCCTCCCCCAGTTTGGCTATGGTATTCTACCCATTTGTTAGGACTGCAGATGCATCCTTGAAGGACATAGTACAGTTTTGTACCTACCATAAATGAAGATGTCCGAGAGGTATGCATCTGCAGTCAGGATTACACACCCTCCTTCCCCTCTGTGGTACTCCTAGGGTATTTGCCCATCTTGTAGCTAGCTGGGGGAATCTATTATGGTGTATTTGTTTGTATATATGTACATACATGCTTATTTTTTGTTTGCTCTCCACTGTTTGGAATCATTTGCATTTATCCAAATTTAGCCTTCCTAGAGGGCACCTGGCATCTGGGGCAAGAAACACTGAGGAAAATGGCGTCGGCTGATGCCTTTATACCCTTTTGACTGCCGCAGTGACGTCGGGTGAAGTGCGACATCAGCCGAGGCCAGACCCAGACTTTGGAATCCGGCTGACCGAAGGGCTGCCTGAGGCAGGACAACCCATTTGTTAGGACTGCAGATGCATACCTCTCGGACATCTACATTTATGGTAGGTACAAAACTGTACTTTCTTTCTCTTCTAATTATCAGGGCTGTTCAACCTGTCCCAGCAGAACAAAGGGGGCAAGGTTTTTATTCAAGACTTTTCCTGGTACCCAGAAAAAACAGCTCCTGGCGTCCTATCCTGGACCTCTCTATTCTAAACACCTTTCTGGTAATTCCATAATTCAAAATGCTAACCCTTCAACAGCTTCTTCCTGTGCTAGGCAAAGATGCCTGGTTGGCAACTTTACAATTAAGGAAGCTTACCTGCACATCTCAACAAGTGAATCTTGCAGGAAATATCTATGCCTCAGGGCAGGCTCCATGCACTGTCAGTTCTCTGCACTTCCCTTTGGCTTATCTACTGCGCCCAGGGTATTCAGAAAGTGTCTAGCTCCAGCCATTGCATTTTGCAGGCAGGGAAACATTCAGATATACCCATACATGGACGATTGTTTGATTCAGGCAGAAAGCCAGGACTTGCTAGTACAACATCTGGCATTTGTAAAGAAACTTCTAACATCACTGGGGTACACCATAAACGAAAAGAAATCTCACCTAGTACCCTGCCAGCAGATTGTATTACTGGGAGCAAGCTTGAACACAACTTCCCAGATGGCTTTCCTCACTCCAGAAAAACAAGTTTATTTGACAACCTACTTCAAACTTTTGGCCCCAAAACCCCAGCTATATGCAAGGAAAATTCTGCAAGCACTGGGGGTTTATGGCCTCTTGCATTCCACTAATTCCATATGCAAGACTGCATATGAGGAAATTACAATGGTATCTAAAAAGCCTATGGTGTCAACATTCTCAGGACCTGGAATCAATGATTCCTATCTTTCCTTGTAGAAAGACAGCGTTCTTTTGGTGGGCAGAGACCTGCTACCACAACAAGGGACTACCTTTCAGTCTACCCCCTGCCACCCAAACCCTAACAGACACATCAGACTATGCATGGGGGGCTCACTTGGCAAGGCAGTGCATTCAGAGCAAATGGAACCAGAGACAGATGCACCTGCATATCAATCAAAAAGAAATGTTAGCTGTACAGAATTCCCTGACAGACTTCAAAGATCGCATTCTTACAGGACAACTATTGGTAAAGACAGACAACACCACAGTTATGTGGCACATAAACAAGCAGGGGGGGAAACCCACTCTTACCCTCTCTGCAGACTAGACATGGCTCTGTGGAACACAAACTTAAGCTACCAAGTGCACCTACAAGCTCAATTTCTGCCAGGCAAGCTAAATTCACTGGCAGATGATGTAAGCAGAAATCTCATGGATCCTTATGAATGGAAACTAGAACCAAAAATATTCAACCTCTTCAGGAACAAATGGGGGACGCCAGAGGTAGACTTGTTTGCCTCCCCTCAGAACTACCAGTTGGACAAATTCTGCACAAGGACTCTCCACACTCAAGCTTGGAAAGTGGATGCCCTGTCTTTTACCTGGGAAAGCCCGTCTGATTATGCCTTTCCCCCTCTGCCTCTCCTCTTGAAGGTTCTGCTAAAGATCAAACAGGGCAAGCCAAAGACAATTCTGATTGCAACAGACTAGCCATGCCAGCACTGGTGCCCCCTGTTGTGCGGTATGACACTGCTGGAACCATAGCACCTGCCTCAGACCCCTTCCCTGCTGTCCCAGCAGGCAGGCCAGATTCTGCACCCTCAGGTTCAAACCTTGAATCTTGCAGCCTGTCTAATTCCTTGAGCTGTCCAATAGCATCTCTCAGTAAGCAGGTGCTAGATGTCAGTCTGGTGGCAAGGGGGCCTAGTACTAGAAAATCCTATGCTGAAAAGTAGAAAATGTACTGATATTGGAGCAAGACTCGGGGAATGGACACACCAGGGTGCAGCTAACCTCATATTCTTCAGTACTTAACAGAAATGCTCCACAAGGGCCTATCCTTCTCTTCAATTAAAATCCATGCCTCTGCCATTTCAGCACATTATAATACTGAGCTACCCCTGTTCTCTCAACCCCTGCTAAAGCAATTCCTTAGAGGGGCCAAAAATTTAAGACCCCCCCCCCAGGAGAGCCCCCACACCAGCCTGGGACCTTAAATTTGTATTGGAAAGGCTCACTCCCCCTCCTTTAAGCCAGCTGCAACAGCATAGTTGAAATTCCTTTCTTGGAAACCAGCCTTTCTTCTAGCCATCACTTCAGCAAGAAGAGTGTCTGAATTACAGGCCCTTATGGCAGTGGAACCCTTCATTATCTTCCATGCAGACAGGGTTTCCCTCAGGACAAATCCTTCCTTTATGCTCAAAGTGGTGTCCAGTGTGGCCCAAAATCAGTCCATTCATTTGCCTACTTTTTTCCTTAATCCACAAAACAAAGGGGAACGAATACTGCACTCTCTAGATGTGCACAGACAACTTAGATTTTATTTGGACAGGACTAAGCCTCACAGAAAATCTGAACAGCTGCTAGTTGGCTTTGCTGCAGGGGCAGAGGGGAAGGCCATCTCAAAGAAAACCATTTCCAAATAGATAGCCCATTGCATTCATTTCTGCAACAAGCACCATGGAAAACCTATCCCACAGGGGATAAGATCAGATTCCTCCAGGGCTGCTTCTACCTCTGCAGCCTTTCTCAGAGGAGTCTCTACCAGGGACATCCTAGAAGCTGCTACCTGGAGCTCTGTACATACCACATGCCAATGTTTTCCAAATCCAGAGCTGATTTTGCCACTGCAGTCTTGCAGGGCTTAATAGTTGGCCCTAATGCTCCTTAACGTCCTCCTCCTTTCCTTAGCTTTGGGAATCTACCCAAATGTGATGACTGCAACAGTGAAACACGAAGAACATAGTTCAGTTGTGCACACTTACAATAAATGTAGATGTTCGAGTGTATTCACTGTTGCAGTCCTGGTTACTCTCCCTCCAGCCCCCCAACTTTTTCTTGGCTCTACCTTTCCTTCTTGTTTGGTATATTTAACATTTTTCTGGTGTATTTGCTTCTGGTTGGAGGTGTACCTTAACATATAATTGCTTCCCATTGTGGGGGCACCTGACATCTGGGGCAAGAAAAACTGACGTAATGGCGTCGGCTGCATGTTTTATACCCCCTAACGACCTGATGTCATGGAAGAGGAGACAGCATCCAATGCAGGAATCCGAAGACTCTTGTATTCAGGCTGGCTGAGGACTACCTGCAGGCAGATGACCCAAATGTGAGGACTGCAGCAGTGAATACACTCGAACATATACATTTATGGTAAGTGTACATGACTGTAATTTCCATGGTCAGTTTGTTCCGGTGAGCCACCCGAGAACCAGGTGCTGGGTACGTGGTCCCAACCAGCAAGAATGAAGGCAAGATGGGACAACATAACATAAAGAAGTTGTGTACCTACCATAACGTTCCATGTTTGTTGTCCTTCATCTCACCTTCCTTCTTGCTTCCCCCCTCCTTCCCCCTTGCTGGAGGTTTGAGAGGAGTTCTTTATTGGTTACACTGGCTGAATTTCCTGCTGACATACCAGGTTGGTTAACCATACTTTATCCTTTTTTCTTTCCTTCCTACCTTGGTGTAAGAGCTTAGTAAAAAAATGTTTTTTCTTATTACATATGTCTAGTGTGGGCTATTACAAATGAGATCTGGGTAGCTGCCACTAGGCATGTTGGGATAAGGGGTAGCCTCGAGCCAGTAAAAGCTCTTGAGCTATTGTATATCGGCCGAGTCGGAGCAGAGGATCGGCTCAAAACCCAACCAGCAGGAAGGAAGGCGAGATGAAGTACAACAAACATGGAATGATGTTCTTCGTGTTTCACTGTTGCAGTCAGTACATTTGGGTAATCCTGCTGGCAGGTTGCCCTCAGCCGGCCTGAATTCCAAAGTCTTGGGTCTTGCATCGGCTGCTGTCACCCCTTCCCTGACATCAGGTCGTCAGGGGTATAAAAGAAGTAGCCAACGTCATTTTCTTCAGTCTTTCTTGCCGCGCGGTGCCCGAAGCAGAAGCAGTTCGTAAGTGCCAGTCGGCCGACACCTGAGATTTTCGTGTTCGAATTTCAGATCCGAAGTCTTCAATAAAGCTAAATACCCCATTGGGGAAACTTTTTTTCTTGCTCCAGACCGATGTCAGAAAAAGTAAATAATTGTATTTCTTGTGGAAAGCAAGTACCTCATAAGGACTTTCATTCTTACTGTATTCCTTGCCTAGGCCCTGATCACAACGTTTCTGGTTGTCAGTTTTGTGCTACATTTAACCAATGCACTATTAAGTGTCGGTATGATTTTGCTTTAAACTATTTTGGACGCCGGTTTAATTATCCAGAAATGTCATCGGATAGCCATCCAACTACCGGAGTTCACAAAAAACGCAAAGAAAAGGAGAGAGATAAACAACAGAGGCCCAAAACCGACGACGAAGCTTCTCCTAAGCCAGTCGCCAGTTCGCCGGTTCTCAATGAGGCGCTTTTGCAGCCCCTGACACCCGCTACTTTAGAGTCGCAGGCTGCTACTGACTCCCACGTTGAGTTGGCCATGCCGCTGGAAACCCAAGGTATTGGAGCCTCGGATACCATTCCCTCAGATGGGTCAGGAGCCACTGAGCAGGCACCGGCTTTTGCGGGTGTATTTAGACCTAAACATCTTTACATTAAACCAATTTCAGCTTCAAAGGCAAAGACTAAAGCACCTTCAAAAGCAAAAAAACAAATTCAAGAGCCATGTGGACAGGCCTCTATGCCCAAAAAAATAGATGCTGAAAATGGCCGAAGACTTGATTACCTTGATCAGGGGTTCCCAACCCCCTCCTGATAAGAGGCCTAGGTCTTCAGATCAGGTTTCTGTTTCTTCTGATTCCTCTTCTGATCAGGAATATTCTCTTCCTCCCTATGAGGATTCTGATGCTGAAGACTCTATACCTTCAGCTTCTCCTCCAGAGGACTACTCTTTTGGGGAAACCTTGCATACCATGAGGGAGCATTTCCACTGGGAGAGCCAAGATTTTTCAGAATCTAAAAAGAGGCTCAGGGATTTCCTTTTACTACCTCAACACAGACCTCTAGCCATTCCACCTGTGTTAGACATTGTAGATTATGTGGTTTTGGAGTCTAGTCTTACATCTGACTCCTTACCTCCAGCTCCTGTTAAGCCTGACAGATATTAAAGGGTTCCTGACTATCATAAATTTCTTTTTAAAAACCCTGCTGCAGACACAGAAACTATTTTACAGGGTCCCAAAGGAGTTAAGGCTTCCTCTGCAAAAAACCCTACTCCCTCTGACAGAGATTCTAGGGTACTGGATAGATGGGGAAAAAAGGTTTACACATCTGCTACCTTGGCTATAAGGGCCTTAAACTGTCAGTTTCATATGCTTAAATATCAGCAACATGTCATGGCGTTGCTTAAACAGAAAATGTTGTTAAACTCTGAATGTGCAGAAAACAAGGAAATGCAGGATTTATTGCATGCAGCGGAACAAGTTGGAAAGCATACTTTGCAATGTGGTTTTGATTCTTTGGAGGTCTCCTGCAGGGTCGCAGTTACGGGTTTTGTAATTAGGAGGCATGCTTGGTTAAAGGAACAAAATCTGCCTGATCATGTCAAAGTAAAATTATTGGATGCACCTTTACAGCATGATTCTTTGTTTGGTATTAAGGCAGAAGAGGTGTTAAAGAAAATGGAGGACAAAGCTAACTCTATGCAAACTGTCAAAAGATTTTTTACAAGTACAGCCACCTAGGTTTAGTAAACAGTGGCGTACAAAGAATTGGTCCTTTCCTGTGTCAGACAGACCTCAAAGGGACAGATCCAGACGACCTAGAGGCAGATCCCAGGCACAGCGTTCATACAGGTCAAAGCAATGGGATGCTTCTACCTCCAAAGTTGGAGAGGACAAATCACAACCATACAGGAAACAGTCCCAATGACTTCTCCATGTCCGCACCAAGTACTTGTCTCCTGGCAGTACCCATAGGGGGAAAATTAGCACTTTTTCACAAAACTGGCACATTATAACCCAGGACAAATGGGTTCTAAATATAGTGTCACAAGGCTAGAAGTGCCATTTCCATACCCTGCCAAAGGCAAGCAGCTGGCCAGATCTGCCAAAAGATCAATGGACAGAAGCACAAAAACAAGTCTCAGCCCTCATGGACATGGGGGCCATTCAACAAGTGCCAGAGCAAGAGCAGGGACAAGGATTTTACTCAAGACTTTTCTTGGTACCCAGAAAGGACAAGGCCTGGAGACCAATACTGGACCTATCTATTCTGAACACATTCCTGGATATACCAAAATTGAAAATGTTGACTTTGCAGCAGCTTCTGCCCATGCTGGGCAAGAATGCTTGGCTTGTGACTTTAGACTTAAAGGAGGCATACCTGCATGTCCCAATCAGACAATCATGCAAAAGATACCTCAGATTCAAGGCTGGCTCAATGCATTCCAATTCTCTGCACTGCCCTTTGGCCTATCTGCTGTGCCCAGGGTCTTTAAAAAGTGCCTGGCTCCAGTGATTGCATTTTGCAGACAGAGGTATACAAATATATCCTTACTTGGACGACTGCCTAATTCAAGCAGAGAACAAGGACATGCATCTGGCGTTTGTGAAAAGACTTCTAACATGCCTAGGGTACACAGTCAGCGAAAAGAAATCAAAACTAGTACCCTCTCAAGAGATAATATTCCTGGGTGCAAGCTTAAATACAACTGCCCAGATGGCTTATCTCACGCCAGACAAACAAAGGCAACTGACTACCTATTTCAAAATGTTGGCAACAAAGGCCCAGTATTCTGCAAGAAAAATTCTGCAGGCTTTGGCCTTCATGGCATCCTGCATCCTACTTATTCCATAAGCAAGGCTGCATATGAGGAAACTTCTGTGGTACCTAAAAAGTGTTTGGGCTCAACATTGCCACAGCCCGGAAACAATGATTACTTTCATTCCCTGCCTGCACCAGGAGTTTCGATGGTGAATGAAGGCTTGCCACCAGAACAAGGGGCAGCCATTCACATTACCCCCAGTAAGGCAGACAATAACAATGGATGCATCAAGTTATGCCTGGGGGGCCCACATGGCAGGAAGGGTCATTCAGGGCACATGGTCCTTAAACCAAATGCATCTACATATCAATCAAAAAGAGATGCTAGCTGTTCAAAATGCCCTAACAGCCTTCAAGGACCTACTTCATCCGGGACAACTACTGACAGACAAACAACACCACGGTCATGTGGTATATAAACAAGCAGGGGGGCACACATTCTTACCCCCTTTGCAGACTAGCCATGACTTTATGGGACATGGCTTTGACTTACCAAGTACATCTGCAGGCATAATTCCTGCCAGAAAAGGAAAATACTCTGGCAGACGAATTAAGCAGAAACCTCATGGATCCCCAAGAGTGGCAGCTGGATCCACAAGTATTCAGCATGATAACAAGGAAATGGGGATCCCCAGACATAGATCTATTTGCCTCCCCTCCCAACTACCAACTAAAAAGATTCTGCACAAGGACTTATCACAGACAAGCATGGAAAGTGGACGCCCTATCTTTCAGCTGGAAAAACCTATCAGTATATGCCTTTCCTCCACTGGCTCTCCTCCCCAAGGTACTCCTAAAGGTCAGACAAGAGAAGCCAAAGATGATACTGATTGCCCCAGACTGGCCCTTCCAGTACTGGTATCCAATCCTAAGAAACTTGTCTCAGTGCCCAGCTTGGACCTTACCTCAAATTCCCCATCTACTGTCCCAGCAAAACAAGCAGATCCTCCACAGCCAACTCAGGACTTTAAACCTGGCAGCATGGCAGATAATGTAATCATGCAAAAGACACCTCTCAGTAAAGCTGTGATGGATGTCATTTTGGAAGCCAGAAGGCCTAGTACTAGAAAATCTTATGCTGGAAAATGGAAGAGATTCTGTGCTTGGTATCCGGCACAAGGAACTGATACAGCTGTACCAAACATTCCTCAGATTTTGCAATACTTAACTGAGATGCTGGACAAAGGCCCATCTTTTTCATCAATTAAAATTCATGCCTCTGCCATTTCGGCTCATTACAATACAGAGCCACCAATCTTTTCTTATTCTCTATTAAAGCAGTACCTCAGAGGAGCCAGAAATTTAAGGCCTCCAAGGAGATCACCAATACCTGCATAGGACCTCAACTATGTCTTGGAAAAACTCACCCTGCCTCCTTTTGAGCCATTTGCTACTGTTGTTATAAAGTTTTTTTACCTTGGAAAACAGCTCTGCTCCTAGCAATAACTTCTGCAAGACGAGTTTCAGAGCTACAGGCAGTCGTGGCTGTGGAATGTTTTATCATGTTTTATCCAGACAGGGTTTCTCTGAGGACAAACCCAGCATTTATGCCTAAGGTGGTGTCCAGTGTCGCTCTTAACCAAACTATTCATCTGCCAACTTTCTATCCGAATCCACAGAACAAGGGGGAGAGAATTCTACATTCTTTGGACGTACACAGACAGCTTAGATTCTACTTGGACAGAACCAAAGCTTTCAGGAAGACAAAGCAATTACTAGTGGCATATGCTGCAGGATCACAAGGAAAGGCCATCTCAAAGCAGACTATTTCAAAGTGGTAGGTCACTGCAGTCGTTTCTGCTATTTTCACCATGGCAAGCCAGTGCTTAAGGGTATTAGGCCACATTCAGCCAGAGCTGCAGCCACTTCAGCAGCCTTTCTCAGGGAACAGTACCAACCAAAGACATTTTAGAGGCTGCTACTAGGAGTGCAGTGCACACCTTTACAAAGCACTATCACTTGCCACTCTACTTTAAATCCAGGGCAGGCTTTGCCACTGCAGTTCTGGAGGGCCTCATAGTCGCTCCTAATGCTGTTTAGCTCAAGCCTCCCAACCTTAGCTTTGGGACTCTACCCAAATGTAATGACTGCAACAGTGAAACACGAAGAACATAGTACAGTTGTGTACACTTACCATAAATGTAGATGTTCGAGTGTATTCACTGTTGCAGTCCAGGTTACCCACCCGCCAGCCCCCTTTTTTCTCTGCTGGGGCTCATCTTTCCTTCTCTGATTTATACAAGCTATGTGGTGTATTTGCTGGTAGATGAAGGTAAAGTTTATATTGGTGCATGCATTTTTATATATATATATATATAAATTTTGGCTACCCTTTTAGGGGGCAACTGACATCTGGGGCAAGAAAAACTGAAGAAAATGGCATTGGCTACTTCTTTTATACCCCTGACACCCTGACAGGGAAGGGGGGACAGCAGCTGAAGCAGGAGCCAAGACTTTGGAATTCAGGCCGGCTGAGGGCAACCTGCCAGCAGGATTACCCAAATGTAATGACTGCAGCAGTGAATACACTCGACCATCTACATTTATGGTAAGTGTACACATCTGTACTTTATGGTAGGTACATAACTTCTTTTTTTGCAAAGTGCCTAGCTGCAGTAGTAGTCTTCTGTTGCATTCACGAAATTCAGATTTTTCCCTTACCTAGATGACCTGCTGATTCAAGCTCTCTTCATACACTCCCTCCTCAAGCATTTACATTTCATGATACATCTCCCATCATCCTAGCATTAGTAATCAGCTTAAAAGTCCCATCTCACACTCACTGAAGGCCTGTCTTTTTTTCTGGGTCATAGACTAGATGCACTCAGAATGCTTGCCTGCCTTCCTTCCTCAGGAAAAAATTCACGGTCTGACCACCTTTTTCAGGAACCTCTACTCATTGTTTTACTGTACAGTAAGTGAGATACTCAGGGCCTAGTGTTTTGTGGCAGCTGCCATTTCAATGATTTCTCTGGCCAAACTGTATATGTGGAAAACTCAGTGGTATCTGAAATCTGTCTGGTCTCAGCATCACCATCCCTTGGATACTCTAATTCCCCTATTACCTTGCCTCAAGAAGGAGCTACTCTGGTGGGAGAGACAGGTCATGCGCAATCTGGACCTTCCTTTTACACTAGATCCCACGCAACCAAGTTGTTCACATAGATGCTTCTGACAGAGCATGGGGCTTGGTCAGGATCCTACATAGTACAGGGAAAATAGCCTTCCCTTTTCATGAAAGAAATGAGAGCCCATCTGCAAGCATTGCAGATATTCTCTCATGTGTGGAAGCCAGGCTGTCTACTAATGTTCACTGACAACACAATGGTCATCATCTTCTTCTTCTTTCGGCTGCTCCCATTAGGGTTCGCCACAGCAGATCAACTGTTTCCATTTTTTCCTGTCCTCTGCATCTTGCTCTGTCACACCAACCACCTGCATGTCCTCTCTCACCACATCCATAAACCTTATCTTAGGCCTTCCTCTTATCCTGTTACCTGGCAGCTTCATCTTTAGTATTTTTTTCCCAATGTACTCTGCATCCCTCCTCAGCACATGTCCAAACCAGTCTAATCTTGCCTCTCTGGCTTTGTCTCCAAACCTTCCAACCTGGGCTTGACCCTCTAATGTACTTATTCTTAATCCTGTCCATCCTGTTAACACCAAGTGCAAATGTTAACATCTTCAACTCTGCCACGTCAAGCTCTGATTCCTACCTTTTTGTCAGTGCCACTATCTGCAACCCATATAACATAGCTGGTCTCACTACCCTCTTGTAGACCTTCCCTTTCACTCTTATTGGTACTCGTCTGTCACAAATCACTCCTGCCACTCTTCTCCACCCACTCCATCCTGCCTGTACTCTCTCCTTTTCCTCTCTTCAACACTCACCATTACTCTGAACTGTTGATCCCAAGTATTTAAACTCGTCCACCTTCGCCACCTCCACTCCTTGCATCCTCACCATTCCTCTATCCTCCCTCTCATTCACACACATATATTACACAATGGTCATGTGGTAGCTAAATAAACAAGGAGGCATAAGATCTTGTCCACTGTGCAGGCCAGCACAGGAAACATGGCTCCTTGCCCCACAAGTGGGCATGACTCTTGACAGCTGCATACATTTCCTTCTCAGTAAAATGTATTGGTGGACTCCCTAAGAAGGTACTTGGAGGACCCTTACGAATAGACCCTGAGCAAACAAGTCTTCAGTACCATAAGGCGTCCTTGGGAAACAACACAGGTAGATCTTTTTTGCTTCTCCAGAAAGCCACCAGTTTCCATGGTCCTGCACCAGGTGTCCTAACTCTTCAGCTTGGAAGATGGATGCCTTCTCTTTCCAGTAGTCAGGGAGGTTCCTGTATGCTTTTCTTCTTCTGCCACTACTCCCAAGAATCCTTCTAAAAGTTCAAATTAAGCCCCAAAACTCCTTCTCCTGGCCCCCTTCAGGCCAAGACAACATTGGTTTCCTCTTCTTCTACACCTGTCCAAGGGAAACTATTGGAAAACACAATTGCACCCAGACCTGTTCACTCAGCAGCAAGGTGTGCATCTCCATCCATATGTAACCTGCCTGTATATCATTCTATGGATGATAGGCTGCTGTTGACTAAAAGACCTCTTTTCCGAGGAGGTGGTACAGGTTCTAAAGGAAGCCAGAAAGCATACCATCAGAAGATCGTATACAGCTAAGTGGAAGGATTTTCAGTTTGGTGCTTCTGGCACAGACAAAGACCCATTCTTATCAGGTACTCAAGCTGTCCTCAAATATCATTGTGAATTATTACATTCTGGTCTGGCCCACTTTTCCATTACCCCCCCCCCCCCCAATCTGTCTGTCATTAACACCTGCTCATCTGTTGATCATCATCTCTTGTCCAGGATGGAAGTTGAACTTTTCTTGAGGGTTGTCCTAAACTTGAAGGCATCTAGGAAGCCTATTCACCCTCCCTGGGATCTCAACTTTGTGCTGGAAAAACTGACTGTACCCCCCTTTCGAGGCAGCAGCTTCTGCCACTTTTAAATTTTGTACCCTGAAGACTATCCTTCTGCTGACTCTTGCCTCTGCTTGCTGGGTGTCTGAACTTCAGGCTGTTGTGGCTACTCCACCCTTTCTCATTTTCCAAAACAACAGGGTGACACTCTAGGCCAGTCCTTCATTCATGGCTCAGGTAGTGAACGAGATGTCCCTAAACCAGGCCATCCACCTACCTACCTTTTTCCCTAATCCCCAAAATAAGGGGAAAGAATTCTCTACTCATTGGGTGTTCATAGGCAGCTAAGATTTTGCTTGGACAAAGCTGTCAGAAAACTGATCTATGGACCCTCTTGTACTCCAAACACTTGCTCAATTTCTTAAAGGAGGTCGTTCAACTTAGACCACCATGGAAGAAAATTATTATACTAAGAGATCTGAATGGTCTTTTTTTAGAAAAATTGACCGACCCTGGCCCCTTTTTAAACCAACAACTTCATCCTTCCTTTAATACCCATCTTGGACAACACTTTTTTGGTGGACGTTTACTTCCACAAGAAGGATATTTCAGACCTTTTTATGTAAAGAATCTTTCCTTGTCTTTTCATAAGGGCAGTGTATCTCTGTGTCAACCCCACATTTAACTCTTATGCCTAAGGTGATATCTGAAATGAGTGTAAATTAGGCTACCTATTCAGCAGTATTCTTTCTGCAGCCACAAAATTCAGGAGAAATGACCTTGCATTCTCATCACGTGCAAGTCCTAGCAGCTATTTGTCTCTCTTATAAAAGGGAAAGGAGGCCAAACCTGTTAACAAGAAGCACCTTTCTAAATGTTTGTCTCATTGCATTTCCTTTTGTTACATCATGGCAAGCCTATCCCGAGCCAGATTAGTGCTCAGTCTTCCAGAGCCATTGTTGTCACCACAGCCTTTCTTAGGGGGTTACTACCCAGGTTGTACTGGAAGCAGCTATATGGTCATTTGTGCATGCCTTCATCAAACAGCACTACAGTGTCTGTGGATAAGGCAGGGTTTTCCTCTGTCATCCTACAATAGGTTCATAGCTTTGTAGGCGTTTGTTAGGCTAACGACCACAAGGGACTTTTTTAAGCTTAGCCTTGCATCCCAATTCTCCAATTCTGGTACCCTTGATAAGTATAAGCAGTGGCCTTGGAAAAACTGGTCACTAATCTCGCACAGGTGTCCATTACAGACATAGGTGCCAGACCAGGGATGAATTTCCTGTTCTCCATCCATTTGTTCAAGTTACACTTGAATTGCGTTATGAAGGAGCCCTGCTTCACATGGATGTAGAGCCTGTTCAGTGAAGGGTTAGTCTGTGGGATATATATACCTGTTTTTCTGGCAGGTCCTTTTTATGTCACAAGCAAGGTTTAAGTATTTAATTCTGGTGCTGTTTGTTTTGTGGGTGTGGAGGAGGTCCATCAGAGTGGGACAGTGCCTTGTATGCCAGATATGGATGCAACAGCCTAGAGGAGACAACGTACTGGGATAGGGCCTTGAGGAAGTCTGCATAAGACATGTTAGGAACTTCTGTGGACATTCCATTTGTTGGATATACCTGGTTAGGTACATGCCATAGGGGGCATTGTACTCCATGACAGGAATGAATGCAGAATACAGTGGGACAGTGACTTCCTTGAACCTAGATGCTATACCTTTGTTTATAAGTTTCACAACATGGAATGGTTTCCTTGTAACTGTAGACATGTGATGATCAAAGGCTAGATTACTCTGTGTCCCCCCAAGACCTTGACTACTTGGTCAACGCTTAGGGGTGTGCTGCCAGTTTGATAGTTGCTAGGGGTGGTTGACTTCCCGAAGGATACTATTATGCATTTCTTGGCATTTAGTTTTAGTCCATGTCTCTGACACCAGTTATTTGTCTGTCCGCCCTTCCTGGAGAACATTTCTGTCAGTGGGGTCTCTGTGACTGCTCCTAATTTGTAGTTGTCTGCAAATTTAATCAGCCAGAGGCTTTTGACATTGGTCTTAACTTCAGAGAAGTAAATGCCAAAAGAAGTGGTTGCAGGACCAATCCCTGAGGGACTCCTGTAAAGAACAATTTGAAAACCGGCAACATAATTTGCACTAACCCTGATATGGATCACTGGATACACAGTCCTCTCACTTTTACTGCTGAAAGATCCACTTGAAATCACCTTCAGCAAAGGATTTCCAGCTAGCTGTTTAACTGGTTTGTGGTAGCATTGTACTTGTGGGTCTGTTCTGGTGTGTTTTTACTTAGGAGGACTGGGTTTATTCCTCTTGTGGCAGAAAGTGATTGCCTGGTCTATCTGAGTTGGGAAATGCACAAAATGATGCCTAATGTAGTCATTTTATTGGCTAGAGGGCTCATTATTTGTTTTTTTCGGTGCTACTGTAGATTTTACAGATTTGTTTAGGCTAGCAGTGTCCTGTATAGTAGCAAACAACTAGAAAGCAAATTTTCCTTGTAGAGTGAGCCATAAAACTGTACCCTGTAAAGCAGTAATACAGAGCAAATACCTTGCGTGCCAACACGTTTAGAGCACATAGCTGGGCATTGAGTGGCAATACTTTCATTTAGTAGATTTCAGTATTGTGTAAACGTTAAAGTTAGTAGAATTTAGTACTGTTTAGCATAATGTGTCCCAGTAAAGAACTCTTATTGGTCTACACCAACAAAACACTCTTAATAACTTTATAGCCCCAATACCCCGCCCCTTGTAGCTCACCAGTCGAAGGACTGTACAGTATGGATATGCAGTTTTCTAACCTCTCTGTATCAGCTTGGTGGATATGGGCATCTTGAGACAGTGTAGCAATTGTCTCATATTTATCAACATCCACTTAATCCTTAAAGAAGCAGGCACAGTGTGTGTGAGTGGTGTATTTAACACAATGACACTGGAGGCTAAATTCTCGCATACTAGCACACATCAGGTTGTCAACATCACGCACACAACACACACACCGACTAACTTATGCTTTGACACTTTATAGCAATCTTTCTAAACATCAAAAATCACATAGACCATCTGTTGTCAAAGCTATGTGTTAACAAGCCCAAAGGCATTCAGAAAAAACACCACCTAACACCACATACTGCCACTCTCAATGGAGCCCCAAACAGTAAGCCCCTAAAGCAAGCAAACGCACTTTCCAGGACTCTCATCATAAAGGGACTCCATTCTAAGATATACTGATAACCCTCTGACCAGGGTGAACAAGGAGGAGAAGACTGTTAGCTGATTATCTGGAGCCTTCACGCTCACGCAGGTATGCGTATGATTCCATTGTAGACCACGTAGGTGCAAATGACCCGAGATGTACCTCTATGGACTATGAAGAAAGACATTATAGAGCTTTCAGACTGCATGTCTCAGGCTGGTATGAGCCTGGCATTGAGCAGCATATTACCTTTACTGAGGATGATGACACAATATGAGCAAAAAATGATTGATTTCAATAGATGGCTGTCTTTCTGGTGTCATTCAGAGAGAGATCCAAAATTTCTCAGCCTAGGAGGACATGGTTAACAGACCACATTGCTTTGCTAAGGATGGTTTGCTCCTTTCCCTTGTTGGCTTTCAAATACTGGCTAAAACTTTTTCCACCCCCATAGTGCCTTTTTTAAGCATTTCCAAACTGACAAACCTACAGGCAGAGCAAAATCATCTCAACTAAACCTCAAGGTATTACTGTTCAATGTCAACACTACACTCCCTGCAAGCCCTCCTCGCACTCAAAAGTATAGACAACTGTGCAGTTACTGACACACAGTTTAAAGTAGAAGACAGTACCCTGGCAGTGCAAAATTTCAGTTCCATCCAAACTTTTTGACCAGTAGCTGCATGGACAAGGGCTAAAAGGGAAGGTGCCTCAATATACATCAGTAACAAGGTGGTCAGACAGGGTGATGTGCTGGAGTTCCTCCATGTGTAGATCACCTCGGACAAAATCCTGTACTATATCCTAGCTGCTATGTCCCAAGAAGCTTGCAGTGTATACTTGGACCTACTAGAGATGCTTCCTATCCAACCTAACACCCTACTCATGGGAGACTTTAATGACCTCTATATAGACTGGGAATCCTACATTTTCTCAAATCTACAGGCACAAACATTCCTGGACTTCATAAATACAAACACCCTTGACCAAATATTGAATATGCCCACTAGAGGCTCCAACATACAGGACCTCATGCTCACAAATATGGGAGAACGCTGCCCCCCCAAATGTCTCATCCTCCCTGGTAAGGTCCAGCCATAAAGCTGTCTCCTTCAAAATCAAATTCTTAATCCCATCAAAACCAGTAGGACAATTAGGAACTGTTCCAAGGCAAATTATCTTTTATTAAGTGCCCCTCCAAACACCTAAGAGTACAGCTGCTTATGCTGAATTGTTCTCAGAAACTCTGTACAACCATGTCAATGGCTGCATTGAAGTTGTACCTATGAGAAGTAAGCCAAGGGCTAGGCCTAGAAACAAACTGCCGTGATGGCATCCCAAATTAAACAGGCTATACAACAAATGGAAAAAAAATATGGTAAAAGTTGGGAGGGTTAATTCCCAAAAAGAGAGAAAACTCTCTCATCAAATTAAATTGGGTAGAAACTGCTCCAATTTACAGTTGTTGTAGAAGGAAACAATGCAGTGAATTGCAGTGGTTTTACCAATAAAGGATTGTTTCTTTTTTCAAGATCTTCGAATTGGAGTGGTTTCTACTACTGTTGTATTCATTTGCTGTAGTCTTTGGCTTCCTGGTCAGTTGTTTGTTCGTTGCTTTGATTTGTTCCAGTTCCAGGTACTTTTCAGTTTTTTGTGAATGTGTGAATGATCTGGGTTCAACGATATGACGTTTGACAATTTGTCCAGTCGATTATTTGAAAGGAATCCCAAGCAAAGCTGTTAAATGCATTGACTCGTTAAATTTGAGTGACGCCTCCAGGTGTATCTGCAATTAACTCCTGCTGACGCCTGTAGGCATCAAATACTGCTTGTTCATATTTGCATCAATAATTCCAAACCCATGCTATGTACAAGGTTTTAAAAGGTTTCATCTTAAAGCTTACACAATGGAAAACTCAAATGGATTAATATTTTATCTTTGTCTAGTGCAGGTAAATAGATGTTAATTGTTATTTTTATGATATTAATTTATATAGATATAATTTTCACATTTTTCTAAATATCTCAACAGCCAAGTAATACAGACAGAACTCATTGACTTCATGAATGCTCTCGGCTAGATGAATAAAATGCTGCTGACATTATGCGCATAACTTTAGTGGTTGCTGAAATATTGTAAGATGTTTACAAAATACTGCAAATGGAATAGTTACTGTGTTTACTGTGATTTATAACATTTGGTTTAAGACGTAGAACCTAAAAAATACTACCACTATAAAAATAGTTTGTGCTGAAGAGTTTGCCATTTATACCTCCTGTGCTTCCAGTGATAGGAACATTTGCTTTGAAATGTGACTGCATAGTTTGATTCTGTCAAAAGGCTTAGGCTTTGCCTCTTGGAAGTTACAGTGCATATTTGCTGAGCTCCATTGGAGTGAATGAGTTAAGTTGTAGAATGAGAGTATGGAAAAGTAAGTCAGAGTTTTGTTACTGCATTCACTTAGTATTTTCCCCTCATGTAATTAATATTCAGTTGAAACCTTAGTGTTTAAAATTTTAAAACTTGTATATTGACTCCTGATGCAATAGTCTTACTCTGTTCTGTTGACTTTTTTCTAGGCTGCTGAAATTATGGGTGTTGTAGAGACTGCCAAGATTTACCAGCTGGGAGGTACAAGGACAAACAAAGGGTTACAGTTAAGGTAAGTGTACTGGTTGAAAATGTAAGGCTTTACAAAGAGAAAATCAGCACTGTGGGTGTATGTTGATCTGGTGAAAAGTTTACTTTTGAAGTGGTGGTAGAGGATTGGAAATCAACCACTGGGGAGGGGGGTGACAGTGTCAGGAAGTGGTATAATTGATTTCACACTGAAAACAACCATTTTCTAAAAGTGGGGTTAATAAAATGCTTTTTAACATTTTATGTGCCTGTATGTACTAGATCATCTATGATGGCTTTAAGAAGTCAAGAATGTGATAGGACAGGTCCATCTTTCCACTATCTGTAAGACTTGAGGCCTTTGGGATCATGGTAGCTTAACACTTAAAACTTTCCCAGGCCACCTAACTCCTCCACTTTTCCCACAGTTCTGTGTATGGAAGGGCATTTTTCAGCTTTGGCTTGCCAAGTATGTACGGGCACATTTACTGGCTCTCATAGGTTGCCATTTATAGGTTGAGGTGCTTTGTTATTTTATGAAAGCATTGCTTGGGGGGGTTTGTATTTTTTAGCACCTTTACCCTCCAGGTTGCATCTGACCCTCTTAATCCTTAATTTTAAGGTTTGTCATTTTTTATTTTACCTGTATTTCTCTTCCTAACATTTTCCTTTTAGACATTTCTGTGCATATTCTTTGGAGTGATTTGCTTTTTTCTCAGTGTGTTCTTACAATTTCTTTTTTAATTATTCTTAGGAAGCACTGCTATTATATTTCACTTTTAAACTATACATTTTTAGGAACTTTACTGGATGTAGTCCAACAACTGTTTTGTCAAAAATGCCTTCTTCACCCCTTGGAAAATGTATATGTGTTTGTCTGCATCTTTATGCAGCTGCTAATTACGTGGAAGTGAAGGGTGGTCTTGGGCTCCATTGCCAGTTCTTGTCTTTTGTCTGGTTCTTGGACTCTACTAATAATTTTTGAGCAAACCAAAAGTGTTTTCATGTCCAACTTTTCTCTTTAACAGTTATTTTATTAGCCTTATTAAATACGTAGTTAGTGGTCTTTATCTGTGCATTACTTGTACTGGGCTCCCTTTGTAGTTCTTGTTCTGTTGTTGTTTATTTATTATTATTTGTGAGTATAAGGAACTTGTTTACTTTTTGACCATCTCACCAGTGCATTTCTGAATTTGATGTCCCTTGTGATCATGTTAGTTACCTTAGTTGTATTTTAGTCTGGTTATCAGACGATGCTTAAGGACAAGTCAAAGGTTTTTCTGTCTTTTTTGTAAATATCTCATTAGAGTATTTGGGTATGTATTAATCATATTGTCTGGGAGATTAGCCTAGTTTCCCATTTGCCCTAGATTGCTGTCTGGTTAAGTGATCTGCACAATTATACACTCTGCATGTAGGAGGCCGAGGGACTAAAAACCTGGTCAACAGGAGATAGCAGGTATCAGCCCACAGCCTTAATCCTGTGTGCTAACTGGCAGACTTTAACTGTTACTAAACATAATCAGTCCTTAATATTGATAAATCTGTACAACTTGATGTCTTGTGGTTGATGTTGAGACTAACAAAAGTAGTTCACTGCTTCACCTTCTCAAGTCAACAGCCTGGTTCCTGCTTCAAAGTCAGTTTTGATCTTATCTTGGTGTACTTTTTGGGGGAATTCATATTGGTAGAGCAGCAACAATTAGTGCCGATCCAACAACAAAAAAAAATTTACTCAAAACAATTTTCGGCAAACCTCAGAGGTTATTTTTGCTGGATGACAAACTCCCCTGCACTGTCTACATCCCCACACTTAAATATACATTCTTCTTGGATGCACATCAGTGGAGAGAAAAAGAAAACTGTCGGCGAAAACTGTTTTGTCCATTTTTCTTTGCTGGATCAGTATTCTGATGGTGTTGCTGATCCATTGACACATGCCTGTTTTTGGGGCACTATTAGAGATTTTTGGTTCAACTAAAATGTTCCTTTTTTTTTTTCCAGCTTTATTTTCTTCAAGCTACCGAATGGTGTAAATGTTGGTACTGGCCTGTGCTTGTTTTTTTGACTAACCTAATGCTGCAGGAACATTCTTTTCTTTGTACTGATTTGAATGGAACATTTTTGCTTATATCCACTTACAGCCTGGTCTAGCTTATGTGGAAATTGTACTCTTATGTCTGTTTGAATTGACTTAGTTGATGTCGGTGTGCTATCCATCTTAATATCAGTGGTCAGAAGCAATACTTCTATTAGGCCATTCTCTCCATATTATTTTTGATGTTGAGATCCTCTTCTCACCATGCAATTCATAGGCTTTGACATTGACTCGAAAGTCAGATGTGTCATTGACCCTGAGATCTGTGTCTAGACTGTTGACACTTGTCTTTATGCCTTTTTGGAAATGAGCAGCTTGACTCTAAAACTGTAGCCTTTGTGACATTTTGTAGATACCAGAACAACTTTGACAATTGTGTTGTTTTTGGGACCAGACTCGTTTGTTCCAAGACAGCTATGTGAGTCAAGATGTTTGGCACTCCTTTCATCAACCCTCACAGATTGTGTTGTAGTAATGTAAAAAATATCATCAATTGCTGAATGAATTATTTATTGATTCTGTACTTTGGAGAACCAGAAATCGTGTGTCCCATTCTACTGGTTACCGTCCTAAAATGTTTTTTTTTTCCTCCCTATTTTAGCAGACTTTGCATAGCCAGCTGTTGAATTTTGACTCCCTGCTGCTGAATTTTGACTCCCTGCTTAAGACAGGATTACATTTTTAGTTTTGGTGCGATTTATTTTTGTACAAGACTGTTTTTCTTTTAGATGTTCATTGTGTTTCACTGTTGCAGTGATAACATATGATCTTGTGTCAATTTTCATCCATTCCTCAGCCATTGGGTTTGGATCAGATCCAGCTCAACAGATGATACAGTTTCGTGGTCAACTGAAACTCTCAAGCTTCTCCATACCTATAATGCACCAACCCCTAACATACCTCCAGATCTCATTTGCCTGTTTCACTTATAGACTTGGTCAGCTTTGCTCTTGAGTATATTGAGAGATAAGTAAATTCTTTCCTAGAAAACTTTTCTTCTCAAATTTTTTTCATACATATACTTGGCTTTTTGTTTACCCTTGTTGGTATTTTTCCCATAAGCTGTAAAACCTTTCTCTTATCCTAACTTTACCTTTTACACGTTTATGTATTCTTTAGCACCATTGTTGGTACTTATTTATATATTTTCCCTTTTACTTCTTAGTTATCCTACAAAAAAAGAAAAAAAGTATGTGTATATTTTTTTCTCTCTTGGTTTCACTTTTTTGCCAGGATGTCTGAAAAAGGTTTTATAAAGTGTAAAAAAAAATATGGCCATAAGTTGCTTTATTCTGACGCTCATGACCTTTGCGTCTACTGTTTGAGCCCAGACCATCTTAATGATAATTGTGAGATGTGTTAAAATTTTAATCTGTGTGCTTTAGTGGAAAGAAGAAACAAATGAATATTAAAAGGTTTGCTTCCAACCTCTTTTTTAGAAGCCATATCTGGGGCTAACTCCCCCTAAAACATTTTCTAAGGACACTCCAAAAAAGTCCCCAAAGAAGTTGGGTTCTTCCACTGTATCTTCTACGGAGCCTCCTCTCAAAAATTCCTAATCAATTCAGAAGCTGTCTGGTTCCAAGATGTCCTTTGTGTCCCCTAAAACGCCTTTGGATCCGAAAGTACTGGTGTCCTTTGATTCAAAGGTTTCTCTGAGTGCACTGGCTCCGAGTCGTGGCGTCCAGGTCGGATCCAAAATGGTGAGTCTACTCCAAAGTTTTCAGAGTCGTCTCTGCCCCTTGGAGCCTCAGCTCTGGACAGCCCAGCTCCAACCTCTGCCTTGGGTGAATTGCCATCAGGGCAGACAGAGCTGATGGGGCAGAAGTATGGCTTCTCTCAGTTCCATGGGCTTTCTTCTCCCCAGGACGGTCTGTCTTCAAGGTAGTGGAGAGAGTTTTCTCTGTTTCTGCACAATGGAGGTCTTCTCACTCCTCAAATCTACCATCTGCATCCCATGTGTATATGCACCAAGAGCCTAGACTCCACAAGAACAGCCAGTCCAACCCCTCCAAACTACCCAGCAGGGCATTACCCTGTCTTCTGACACTTTCCTGGAACATCCCACCAAGTACCCCAGAAGAGAAAGTGCAAAACAAGGCACTTAGATTCACATTAGGAATCTATCACGGAAGACACAGATTTAGATGGAAGGGTCTCCCAGATTACCACCTAGAGATGTCTCATTTGGAGACATTCTGGAGATCCTTCAGCAACGGGATGGTTGTTTTTCCCCAAATCCTTCCCCAGAGGAATCCATATTTCTGGAGGGATTTGGATCTGGCCCATCTACCTCCTGAATAACTCTGCCTGCTGATGAACTCATTGATTTGATCTCTCAGCGGGTGTGGAAGGAACCTGATGCAGTTAAACCCATCCCTAAGTGACCAAACTGAATTCTGGGACCTCTGGCAGGAATGGAACACTGGAGCCCAGGGAGTGCCTGTAGATGTCATGTTCCACTGTCCATCCCCCTAATGAGAGTCCAGGGCTTTGGACAGGTTTGTGAAAGCATGTCTGTGCTTCAACAATGTTTGCTCATAGGTTACTTAATTACCTGGTACTTTTCACAGGGTTACAAAAAGATTTGATTAAGGAGTTGTCAAATACTCTTTCAGGGTCCACTACTGCAGAAGCTCAAACTACAGTGGCCTCACAGTTAGCAACCTTTCAGTCCATCGCAAATTCGTCCATAAGGATTATCTCTCATGCAACTAAGGGTAGCTCAAGTGTGGTGGGTTCAGGCACCTCAGTAAGGAGATATGTCTGGATGTGCTTGTGTGATTTTGTGGAGCCCTTCAAGTCTTCTTTCTTCAGTAATCCCTTTGACGGATGTTCCTTGTTTAGCCCAAAAGTGAAGGACACACACTCCAGGTGCGAGAAGGATGGAAAGACTCTCTGCTGTAGGAGTATGTTTTTTTGACCCCTTCCCCCCAAAGACCTTTTCTAGGAACCAACGTGGGAGACCTATGATTTTATTTATTGATTTAACGTTTGTTTACCGGGAAAGTCCAACAGGACACAGGTCCATTTTCAGAGGAGGCCCGGGGAGAAAAGCTCCAACAATATGAAAAACATTATACCACATGAAAATTACAGAGTACAGGTCAACAACGAAAGTACACATTGCAACTATAAATAACCAAAAGAGATGACACTTAAGCAATTTTAACAAAATTTGTACATCAAAGAGTGAGATAAAAATACAAAGATGTGGTCCAAAAAATCTCCGGGTCTTCTCGTAGATCACCATGGAGATGGTTCTCCCAGAGGCAGATGGGGGATCACTAATGGAAGGACACCACCTGTGCTGCAGACGTGGTCCAAAAAACCCAAGGGTCTAGAGATTCCTTCTCTGATGGACCCTACCAGTGCCCTAAAAGGAGGCCCAATTGTCCCACTGTGGAGGCAGTTGGGGGTCGCTTATCCGTGCACCAGATAGCTTAGCTAGATATCACAAAAGACACATGGGTGCAGAGAATTATTTCCAGAAGTTACATAATTCCCTTTTCCCTTCCGCCTCCATTCTCTCAAAAGTTTTCCGATGTTCCACCCAATCAGAAGAAAGCAGCAACACTAGAGATTCAAAAACTGCTAGAAAAGAGTCATCCAGGACGTCCCACCAGACCAGAAAGGATCCGGAACTTGGTCAGCATTCTTTTTAGTAGCAAAGAAAACAGGGGACTGTAGACCAATTTTGGATCTCAGCAACCTGAACAGGTCAGTCAGATCAGCACTCATTTTCGCATGGTCATGGTTCAGTCCATCCTGCTTTTTGTAGGCAAGGATGATTGGATGTGCTCGATAGACCTTCAAGATGCATATTATCTTATAAAAATGAGCAGGCAGTCCAAGAGGTTCTTGCACCTGGCTGGGAGTCGGTCATTTGTAGTTCAGAGCTCTGCCCTTGGTCTTTCACTACAGCCCCTAGGGTGTTCACCAAATGCATGACAGCGGTGGCAGCTCACCTGAAACTGTAGGGATTCTGGGGGTTTCAATATTTAGACGACTGGCTCATTACTGCTGTGACCTGGCAGTTACTCATAATAGCTGAGATCTGGTACTCCAAACTTGCTACCTTCTGGGAATCGCAGTCTAGAAGAAATCTCAGTTGTGTCCATCACAAATAAAGGAATTCGTAGGAGCAGATTATATTACAGTATCTGCGACAACCTCACTTTCCCTATTCAGAGCTCGAACTTTGATTCCAGGTTGCAAAAATTATTCACACCACCAAAATTTCAGCCTCATTAATACTTCAAGCTTTGGGTCAGTGTCAGCATCCATAGATGTTATGTAGTCCTTTCTCACTATAATTCTTGCTGGATGGGTTCGTAGCCGATATTCGGCTCCGACTCGGCCGATACTGAAGCTCAAGCGCTTTTACTGGCTCGAGGCTAGCCCCTATCCCATGGTGCCTCATGGCAAATCCCCAGATCTCGTTTGCCGCAAAAGCTTTGAGGTTGTGTCTTACTGGCTCTTTGGCTAAGTAAAACTATTTTTTGCTAAATTTAGTCTTTTACTTTTCTGTGATATATATATATATATATATATATATATATATATATATATATATATATATATATATATAATTTTTTCTGTTGTGTCACTGTTATGAAAGTTCTTGACCCCTGCCCCCCCCCCCTCCCCCAGGACTGTAAGGCCCATTTAAGTTAGAGGGCTGTAATGTCCGTTTAAGTTAGAGGGCCTTTCCTCCCTGTGTGCGACTGTTAACTTTTTTTTTTTTTTTATCTTCTTCTTCCTTCCTCTCTTTATTGTTGTAGTTAATACTTTTAGTATTGTTATCTAACTTATCTTTCCTGATATGAAATGTCAAAAGATAAGGATAGGGAGCATAAGGATCATTGCCATTCGGGGTTTAAAAAGTGTGATAGGTGTGCGCAGAAAATGTCTTACAGACAGCCACACCAGTTGCGTGTATTGCCTTGGTGAAGCCCATTTGCAGGAACCCTGCATGTTTTGTCACGCTTTTAGTGCTAGAGTTTTAAATGAGAGAAAGAAGAAACTCGTAGATAGGGGTCTCATGACCAGTTCCTTCCAGGAACAGCAGGAACTTGGTCAGGCAGCTCCAAAATCCTCTAAGAGAAAATCATCGGCCCCGGCTTCGGAGCAAAAAGTTCCGGTTCCGACTCAGCTTCATCCATTTCGGTGCCGTCTGTTTCCACGGCTCCGAGACAACCTTTGGTACTGAAAATTTTACCTGAAATCGAGGATGTTCTTCGTGTTTCACTGTTGCAGTCATTACATTTGGGTAATCTGCTGGCAGGTTGCCTTCAGTCGGCCTGATTAACAAAGTCTTGGGTCCTGCCTCGGTTGTTGTCCCTTCTTCCATGATGTCAGGTTGTCAGGGGTATTAAACTTGCAGCTGACGCCATTACATCAGTCTTTCTTGCCGCATGGTGCCCGAAGCAGAAGCAGTTTGCAAGTGCCTGTCGGCCGACTCCTGAAATTTTCGTTTTCTAGTTTCAGAACCAAAGTCTTCAACTAAAAGTAAGTACCCCGTTGGGGAAACTTTTTCTTGCTCCTTACCGATGTCAGTAAAAGTTAATAATTGCATCACTTGTGGGAAACAAATACCTTGTACTGTATTCCTTGCCTAGGCCCTGACCACAACGTGCCTTGCTGTCGGTTTTGTGATAAATTTAATCAGCGCATGTTTAATCGTCGGTATATTTTTGCTTCTAAATATTTTGGCTCTAGATTTAACTATCCAGAAATGTCGGTTAGCATTCCGACTACCGGAATACTTAAAAAAGAAAAACGCAAAGAAAAAGACAGAGACAGACCATTGAGGTCCAAAACCGACGACGCTTCTCCTAAGCCAGTTGCCGGTTCGCCGGTACTCAGTGAGGCGCCTTCGCAGCCCCTGATACCCGCTACTTCTGATTCGCAGACCTCTATTGAGACCCATTCGGAGTCCGGTATGCCACGAGATGCTTCAATTATGGAACCTGCGGATGTCTCTGCCTTAGATGGGTCCGGAGCCACTGTGCAGGCACCGGCTTCTGAGGGTGTTTTCAGGCCTACAGATTTGTATATTAGACCGATGCCCTCTTCAAAACTAAGGCCAGAATCTAAATCTATGTCTAAAAAATGGACACCTGGGCCACATGTGCAGGCCCCTATGCCTAAAAAACAAATGATCAAAATGGCTGAAGATTTAATTACTCTGATCAGGGGTAGCCAACCCCCTCCTTCTAAGAGGCCTAGGCAAGACATTGATTATGAATCTTCTGAACAGGATTCTACTTCTTCTGACTCTTCTAATGAATGTGATTTGTCTATTCCTACTTATGAGGACTCTGATGCAGAAGATTCCATTCCTTCTGCGTCTCTCCCTGAGGATTTTTCTTTTGGGGAAACTTTACATGCCTTAAGGGAACATTTCCATTGGGAAAGTCAGGATTTCTCTGAATCTAAAAAGAGACTTAGGGATTTTCTTTTACTTCCTCAGCATAAGCCTTTGGCTATACCTCCTGTTCTAGACATTGTTGATGTATTTTCAGAATCTAGTATGACTCCTGATTCTCTGCCTCCGGCTCCTTGTAAACCAGACCGATACTACAGGGTTCCTGACTGCCACAAATTCCTTTTCAAAAATCATATTGCTGATCCTCAAACCATTTCTCAGGGTCCCAAGGGCATTATGGCCTCTACTGCTAAAAATCCTTCCCCATCTGATAAGAGACTCCAGGGTGCTGGATAGATGGGGTAAGAAGTTTACACGTCTGCAACCTTGGCAATCAGGGCTTTAAACTGTCAATTTCATATGCCTAAATATCAACAGCATATCATGGGACTACTTAAACAGAAAATTATGTTAATCTCTGATTTTGTGGAAAATAAAGAATTGCAGGATTTATTGCATTCAGCTGAACAAGTTGGAAAACATACTTTGCAATGTGGTTTTGATTCTTGGAGGCCTCTTGCAGGGCTGCTGTTACTGGATCTGTGCTAAGACAGCATGCTTGGCTCAAAGAGCAAACTCTGCTTTGTTGGATGCTCCTTTACAACAGGACCGTCTCTAGTAATAAGGCTGAAGAAGTGTTAAAAAAGATGGAAGATCAAGCTAAATCTGTGCAAACTGTGAAAGATTTCTTACAAGTGCAACCTCCAAGATTTACTAGGCACTGGCCTACTAAGAACTGGTCCTTTCCAGTCCCCTCGAGAGCCGCTCAAGTCAAATCAAGGCATTCCAAAGGCTCCAGGTTTCAGTCAGAAGGACCTTTTAGAACAAAACAATGGGGTGTCTCCACCTCCAAATCTGGAAGCAACAAGGCACCTCCCTATGGTAAACAGTCTCAATGACTTCTCTCTACAATCACCAAGCACTTTCCTCTTAGCTGCCCCTTTGGGGGGGAAACTAGCACTTCATGCACAAAACTGGCAACTTATTACCCAGGACAAATTGGTTTTAAATATAGTATCCCAAGGATACAGATTTCACTTCCACACGTTGCCAGTCCCAAACGGATGGCCAGATCTGCCCCCAAATCAGTGGGCAGAGGCCCAGAAACAAGTTCTGTCCCTCATGAACATGGGGGCTATTCAACCAGTACCAGAAGAGGAAAAGGGGCAAGGTTTCTTTTCCAGACTTTTCCTGGTACCCAGAAAAGACAAATCATGGCGTCCAGTTCTGGACTTATTCACTCTAAACACATTTCTGGACTTTCCAAAATTCAAGATGCTGACTCTTCAACAGTTGCTACCTATGCTAGGCAAAGATGCCTGGTTGGTAACTCTAGACTTAAAAGGAGGCTTACCTGCATATCCCAATCCGGGAATCTTGCAGAAGATACCTCCGCTTCAAAGCAGGCTACTTGCATTACCAGTTCTCTGCACTGCCCTTTGGCTTATCTACTGTGCCCAGGGTCTTCACAAAGTGCCTGGCACCAGTAATTGCATTTTGCAGGCAAAGAAATATTCAAATATATCCATACCTGGACGATTGTCTAATTCAGGCAGAAAACAAGGACATTCTTCTAAAGCATCTGGCGTTTGTAAAAAGGGATCTGATATTGTTAATCCTCGTTCATTCCTTACGCATGGGTATCGGTTCTGACCTCTGAACCGAGCCGGCCATTTTCCAAGCTTGCGTCTGCTTCAAACTCTTGAGCTAAACTCTTACCCACAATCCCCCTCTCCTTGTTACCTCAGATTTCGTTTGCCGCATTGCCATTTGGTCGTGTCAAGCTACTTCTCTTGAGCTAAGTACAGTCATTTGTTGTTTAATAGTTTTTCAGATTACTTTTCTGTCAGAAAAGTTCATATTTTGTCTCTTACCCTATCACGTCTAGCGTACATAATTATTTCAGATTTTTCTTCTTCTTTCTTTACCACCTTTACCGCGAGGTATTTACCATCTTTGGTAATCTTTTTCCTTTTTCTCTCATACCTTCAGGTACTCTCTTGTACCATTGCTGGTACCTTTTCTGTTAACTAATTTGCTGTCATGGCAGATAAGAAAGGTAGTCCGGGTTTTAAGCAGTGTTCTGATTGTGGACACAACTACCTACTTCTGATGCACAATCTGTGTGTTTATTGCTTGGGAGCTTCCGATTTGTCTGTTGACCCACTCTGTACTATTTGTGAGAACTTTTCTAATAAAACCTTGTTGGAAAGGAAAAACAAGCTGTTACTGAAGGGACTTCTTAAATCTCCCTTTTCAGGGGCTATTTCTAGGTCAGAGGCCTTAACCCCTCCTAGAGCCCTTAAGAAAATCTTGGATGTTCCTACTAAGGCTAAATCTTTGCCTTCGTCCTCGGCTGGGGACTCCCGCCAACCAAAACCTGAAAAGGCTAAAGTTTCGGCTCCAGAGCTCACTCAGTCAGCCCCAGTGCTTTCGGTGCCTAGACCTTTGGCTCCATTAGTGATTTTGGCTCCGTCTTCTCCTGCAGCCTTCTATATATCGGCACCGAGGGGCTCTTTGGTTCAGACTATTACCACTATATCGGCACCGACCATACAGTCAGCGCAGACCTTGACGGCTCCAAGATCTTCCTAGGGACCGACACCTTTATTGACTCCAGTTTTGTCGGTTCCAGCTTCGGCACCAACAACCACTTCGGTACCGATCCCTGTGTCAGTGTAGACCATGACATTGCCGCCGATGACTTCTTGGGTGCATAGATCAGTAGTCCAGTCTCTCTCGGCACCGTTGTCCTCGGTGCGGACAGATGAGATGGGCACGGAGTCTGCCTCTTCTGTAGACAGGCCTGTTTCTCCCTCAGTCTCAGTGAGGTCCACTAGAAGCCTTTCGGAACATGATGTGTTGCGTCTTGTGGACCAGGTACTCTTGGCCAGAGGTATCCCACCCCTCAGGAACTATCCTTCCTTGGGAGGTGATCACCCATCTCCAAAGACCCCTTCTTATTCTCCTCCTTCATTGCCTTTGACATCCATGGATATAGCACAGTCTTCCCCTTCTGCGGTCCCCTTCATGGATCTCACTAAGGAACCGCAGTTTCCTCTACCCAGGGTGTCAGTTGTGACACGCATAGTTTGCTGCTCCACAGCCATTTAGGGACTCCGGGTCAGCAGGCTGAGCCACTTAGGGGAGGGGTGACCCCTGTCTTAGACATGCACTCCTCTTCGGGTGGACCAGCCTTCCAACTGATGGAGAAGGCCTTCGCTGTTGCTGGCGATACCAGACTGTCTATACCTTCACCCTCCTCTAGTACACTGGTTTCACAAGTCGCACCTAGCGGACACTGGGTGCAAGGGCCGCAGAACATATTCCCTCAGGAATCCCCTTTTCCGCTGTCTTTTCCAGATTCTCCCGCTGAGGAGGTCCACCGGGAAAAGTTCATGTAAGAGGAAGCACATGGACTCCACAGAGGAGTCCCTCACTAAAAAACACAGATTTCGTTGAGGGGGAAGGATCCCCTCGGTCGCCCTGTGAGGTATCCTTTGGTGATATCCTCGAAATCCTGAAAGAGAGAGGTGTCTGGCAGTCCTCTAATCCAACCTCTGAGGAATCTGTGTTCCTGCAGGCTTTTCGCGCCCGGCCCCCTTACCTCCTGGGTTACTCCACCTGCCGATGAACTTGTCCAGCTCATCGTGCAGCGTGCTTGGAAGGCTCCTGATACCGTCAAAGCTATTCCCCAGAGGCCAGATGAGATGTTATCCCCTCCTGCTTCAGATCTCCATTGGTCCAAAGGTCTTCCTGTGGATGCTTTGGTGGTGGCGGCTGCAAAAAAAAAGGATCTGACAGAAGAAGAAAGCCAGACTGTCCATCCACCTAACAAAGTCCTGGGCCCTGGACAGGATAGGGAAGCACACCTTTGCTTCAGCAACCTTTGCTATCAGGTCCCCGAATTATATGGCACATTTTATCAGGCTTCAAAGGGATCTGATTTCTGAGCTCTCTGAAACCTTGGCTGGTGCCGTGTCTGATGAGGTCCGTGACAAAGTGGCCTCTCTGTTAGCCACCATTGAATCTATATCTAACTCGTCTATGCATCTGACATCTCACGCATCAGAAGGAGCAGCTAGAGCAGCGGGTGCAGCTGCGGTCTTGAGACGACACGCCTGGATGCACTTGTGCAATTTCGTGGAACACTTTAAGTCTTCCTTTCTTAATGCTCCCATTGAGGCTTCCTCATTGTTTGGGCCCAAAGTTAAAAGCACACTGGTCAGATGTGAACAGGACGGTAAGACACTTTCTGCCGTAGGTGTCCGTTATTCTTCCCCTCAACGTGCTTTCTCTCGAAACCAAAAGAGTGGGAAGATATGGTTCAAGAAATCTCAGGGTCCTTTCCGTGACACACAGGCTGAGTTCTCCCCCAGAGGCAGAGGGGGAGACTCGCAGGGAAGACGCTCCTTTCGGGGCAAAGGGGGTCCGCATAACCAGGGTTCCAGGGATTCTTTCCCTGGTCAATCCTACCAGCGCTCCTGAAGAGCGGCCCAACTCCTTGGGGACATTTCTCCTTGTACCCTTCTGCCCAGCTAACCATAACCACCAATTCTTGGGTACAAAGGATTATAACCAGAGGTTATCATATCCCCTTCAGTCTTTGTCCTGCCCTTTCAAAAAACCTTCCCGACGTTCCACCCAGTCAAAGGGAAGAAGCAGCACTAGAGATAGAAAAGCTGCTAAGAAAGAGAGTCACCCAAATAGTCCCTCCAGACCAGATAGGATCCGGAGTCTACTCAAGACTATTTTTGGTGCCAAAGAAAACTGGGGACTGGAGACTAATTTTGGATCTCAGAGTATTGAACAAGTTTGTGAGAGTACAAAAATTCCAGATGGTCACAATACAGTCTATCCTCCTGCTTTTGGAAAAAGACGATTGGATGTGCTCTATAGATCTTCAAGATGCGTACTACCACATAAAAGTGGACAGACCATCAAGAAGATTTCTGCGCTTCCATGCGGGAGCCAGTCACTACCAGTTCAGAGTACTGCCCTTCGGACTCAACAGTGCCCAGAATGTTCACAAATTGCATGGCAGTTGTCACAGCTCACTTGCGACTTCAAGGATTCTAGGTGTTTCCATACCTAGACGACTGTCTTATTTCCGCCCCCACCAGACATCTACTGGAAAAAGCCCTAGCATACTCTCTCCTCGCTGCTCAAAGGCTAGGCATAACCATAAACTGGCAAAAATCCAATCTCACCCCATCTCAGTCGACAGAATTCATAGGGGTTATCTTGGACACAAAAAACTGCAAATAATTCTAAGGATAAAGCAACAACTAATTCCAATCCTTTCAAGGGAAAAATCCACGGCTCACTCGGTTCTACAGCTGTTTGGTTCCATGGCAGCCTCCATCACCATTGTTCCCCTGGCCAGGTTTCACATGAGGCTTCTATAATGGCTACTGCTCACCCAATGGTATCCTTTTCAGCATCCTCTTTCAGACATAATTCGAGTAACCCACAGGTGCAAACAGGATTTAAATTGGTGGATGACACTCTCTCTCACAATGGTCTTGCCCCTTTTTCCCCCAGCAACCCAAGGCCACAGTGTCCATGGATGCCTCAATAAATGGGGTGGGGGGGCTATGTCAGGGACAGAAAGTCCAAGGCACTTGGTCTGAACTGGAGGCTCACCTGCATATAAATGTTCTAGAGGTGAGGGTGGTGCTTCTGGCGTTGCAAGCATTCCATCCCCTGCTGCCATCTGGGACAATTGCGATTCAATCAGACAAAATGGCAGTGGTCTGGTACATCAACAAGCAAGGTGGAACCAAATCTTATGCTCTTTGTCGAGAGGCCATGAGGATATGGCAATGGCTGCCAACCGTTTTCTTCTAGCAATGCATATTCCCGGGAGTTCCAATGTGTTAGCAGACAGACTCACCAGGTGCATTCTTCAACCTCACGAGTGGTCCCTGAATCCCTTGATAGCGTTGAAGATCTTCCACCGCTGGGGCCGTCCTTGCTGCGACCTCTTTGCATCCCCGACCAGCTACAAATGCAGTAACTGCTTTGCTCGGATTCCCCCTCCGGGACAGTCACCTAGGGACGCTCTGGTCCACGATTGGCCCTCGGGTCTTCTTTACGCATTTCCACCCTTTCCCCTCATTCCCCAGTTTCTGAAGAGAGCCCGTCGGTTGAAGAGCAAGGTGATCCTCATAGCACCATATTGGCTTCAACAGATTTGGTTCCCCTTCCTTTAGCCTCACCTACTAGATCAACCATGGATTCTCCATCCAGCCCCGGAGTTTGTCTCACATCCACAGAACCTGATTCATCCCAACTTGAACAGCCTGAAGCTCATGGCTAGGCTACTCCAATTCCATTGATTGTCAGGCAGAATGATCTTTCTTTACCAGTACGTGATATTTTCATTGCTTCTCATAAGTCTTCCACTAGAATTACTTATCTGAGCAAGTGGAAAAGATTTACCTGTTGGCTGAAAGATAAACAAGTAGACCCCTTTTCAGCACCAGTGTTGATAATACTAGACTATCTGGCCGACCATTTTCAATCGGGTCTTTCGGCCTCTACCATTAGAGTTCATTTGCTTGCAATTTCTAATTTTCATGAGGGTGTCCAAGATTCCTCTCTTATGTCCCATAAATTGTGCCAGACCTTCATATAAGGTGTGAATCATCTGAAGCCACCTTTTAGAGAACCTATTCAACCATGGGATTTATCATTAGTTCTACATCCTCTGACAATGTCACCTTTCGAACCAGCCTCTTCTTGCGACCTCAAGTATTTGTCATGGAAAACCTTGCTTTTGGTCACCATTACTTCTGCCAGACATATTTCTGAGCTTCAAGCTTTATGCATCAAGAGTCCATACTTGATTTTTCATAGAGATAGAGTGCCTCTGAGAACTAATCCATCATTTCTGCCTAAAGTGGTCTCTGAAATGTTTATTAATCAAGCCATTGAATTGCCAGTTTTCTTTCCCAATCATTCAAACAGAGGAGAGTATTGCCTACATACCCTAGATATCCACAGGCAAATCTGTTTTTACTTAAACAGGACTAGACCCTTTTGTAAATCTGACCAGTTATTTTTGGCCTTTTTTGGACCTAGATGAGAATCTGCTGTTGCTAAGGTCACATTAGCTAGATGGCTGAAGGACTGTGTGACCTTTATTTATACACAACATAATATCTCGTTGCCTTCTACCATGAAAGCTCATTCAACAAGGTCGGTAGCAACTTCTGCTGCCTTCCATGCCAGAGCTTCTTTACATGACATCTGTGCAGCTGCAACTTGGGCTACGCCTCATACCTTCATCAATCATTACAAATTGGATTTGGCCTCCAGAGGAGGTTCTATGGTGCTCAGGAATGTCCTTCCATGAGAGCCTCCCAGGAGTAGAGGTAGCTGGGGACTCTGTCCCATGCGTAAGGAATGAACGAGGATTAACAATATCAGATAAAGAAGTTATATCTTACCATAACGTTCCATCTGTATTGTTGATCCTCATTCATTCATTACAACCCTCCCTCCTTCCCCCTCCTGTGGTTTCTAGTGGATCTCACCATCCAGTTCTCTTAGGTTATTTGACCAGAGGTAGCCTCTACCCTTCTTTGACTTGCAAACTCAATCTGAGGTAACAGGGAGAGGGGGGTTGTGGGTAAGGGTTTAGCTCGAGTGTTTGAAGCTGACGCGAGCTTGGAAAATGGCCGGCTCGGTTCCGAGGTCGGAACCAATACCCATGCATAATGACTGACCGAGGATCAACAGTACAGATGGAACGTTATGGTAAGACATAACTTCTTTTTCTAACTTGTCTAGGGTACACCATAAATGAAAAGAAATCACAACTGGTACTCTCTCAAAAAATTACATTCCTGGGTGCAAGCTTGAATACAACTGCCCAGATTACTTACCTTACGCCAGAAAAGCAAATTCAATTGATGAGTTACTTCAAACAGGTGGCCACAAAAACCCAGCTGTCTGCAAGACAAATTCTGCAGGCCTTGGGGTTCATGGCCTCCTGCATTCTTCTAATTCCGTATGCAAGACTGCATATGAGGAAACTTTAGTGGTACTTAAAAAGTTTATGGAGTCAGCATTGTCACAGCCTGGAAACAATGATTCCTATTATACCTTGCCTGCATCTAGAGTTCCTATGGTTGTCAGAGGCCTGCCACCAAAACAAGGGACTGCCATTCACTCCACCCTCTGCTGCCCAAACCCTAACAGATGCATCAGACTATGCCTGGGGGGCTCATCTTGCAGGGAAGTGCATTCAGGGCAAATGGAGCCCAAATCAAATGCACCTACATATCAATGAGAAAGAGATGCTAGCTGTACAGAATGCTCTGACAGCCTTCAAGGACTACCTTCATCTAGGACAACTAATGATAAAGACAGACAACACCACAGTTATGTTTTACATAAACAAGCAGGGGGGGGGTACACATTCCTACCCCCTTTGCAGACTAGCCATGGCATTGTGGAACACGGCCTTGACCTATCATATACAACTACAAGTTCAATTCCTGCCAGGAAAGCTAAATACTCTGGCAGACAAACTAAGCAGAAATCCTATGGACCCACATGAATGGAAATTGGAACCACAAGTTTTCAACATATTGACACGCAAATGGGGGAACCTAGACATAAATCTTCTTGCCTCACCCCAGAACTATCAGTTGGACAAATTCTGCACAAGAATTCATCACAAAACAGCTTGGAAAGTGGATGCTCTATCATTCAGCTGGAAAAAACTATCAGTCTATGCCTTTCCCCCTCTGCCTCTGCTCTCCAAAGTTCTACTAAAAGTCAAACAGGACAAACCAAAAATGATTCTGATTGATCCAGACTGGCCTCGCCAACACTTGTACCCACTCCTGCGCAATGTGTCACACCTTCCTCCGTGGCACCTACCTTAGACACCTTACCTTATGTCTCAGCAGAACTACCAAATTCTGCACACTCAGCTCCAAACTTTGAATCTTGCAGCATGGCTAATCAACTAATTTCACCCTTGGCATCCCTGAGCAAACCAGTGATGGATGTCATTTTGGAGGCTAGAAGGCCTAGTACTAGAAAATCTTAGGCTGACAAATGGAAAAGTTTCTGTGCCTGGAACCAATCACAAGGAATAAGCACAGCAATGCCCAATATGCCTCAGATTCTGCAATACTTAACTGAGATGCTTCACAAGGGCCTATCTTTTTCTTTCATAAAAATCCATGCCTCTGCCATTTCAGCTCATTACAACACAGAACCTCCCCTCTTCTCTCATCCTCTGCTAAAGCAGTATCTCAGAGGGGCCAAAAATTTAAGACCTCCCTGGAGAGCACCAACTCCAGCATGGGACCTCAGTTTTGATTTGGAAAAACTCACTCTCCCTCCTTTTGAGCCAGCTGCTACTGCAGACCTAAAATTCTGTCATGGAAAACTGCTTTCCTTTTAGCAGTCACTTCTGCTAGGATTTCAGAATTACAGGCTCTTATGGCAGTGGAGCCTTTCATTATTTTTCATCCGGACAGGGTGGCTCTCAGGACCAATCCATCTTTCATGCCTAAGGTGGTATCCAGTGTGGCTCTTAATCAAACCATTCATCTGCCAACTTTCTTCCCCAATCCACAGAACAAGAGTGAGCGGATTCTGCATTCATTGGATGTACACAGACAACTTAGATTCTACTTTAACGGGACAAAATCTCTAAGAAGATCTGACCAACTATTTGTGGCATTTGCTTGTGGCATTTGCTGCATGGCAGAGAGAAAAGCTATTTCAAAGCAGACTATGTCCAAATGGATAAGCCATTGGATTTGTTTCTGCTATATGCATCCCAAGGGGATCAGGTCTCATTCCACCAGGGCTGCATCTACTTCTGCAGCCTTTCTCAGAGGGTTACCTACCAGAGACATTCTAGAAGCTGCTACCTGGAGCTCAGTTCATACATTCACCAAACATTACAATTTATCTCTCTTCTCTAAATCCAGAGCTGGCTTTGCCACTGCTATCCTGCAGGGCCTTATAGCTGCTCCTACTGCTATATACATCCATCCTCCCAACCATAGCTTTGGGATTCTACCCAAATGTAATGGCTGCAACAGTGAAACATGAAGAACATAGTACAGTTGTGAACACTTACCATAAATGTAGATGTTCAAGTGTATTTACTGTTGCAGTCCTAGTTACCCACCCTCCAGCCCCCTGTTTTTCTCTTACTGTACCTCTCCTTTCTTTTACTATGCTTAAAAGCCTTTTTGGGTGTATTTGGTTTTGTTTGGAGGTATATTTTTTGTGTTTTAAAGTATAAACTTCTATATTTATATATGTATATGTATATATATTTTGCTCCCCATTTGGTGGGCGCCTGACATCTGGGGCAAGAAAATCTGATGTAATGGTGTCGGCTGCATGTTTTATACTCCTGACGACCTGACATCATGTAAGAAGGGACAGCAACCAACGCAGGACCCAAGACTTTGTTAATCAGGCCGACTGAGGGCAACCTGCCAGCAGATTACCCAAATGTAATGACTGCAACAGTGAATACACTTGAACATCTACATTTATGGTAAGTGTACACAACTGTATTTTGTCTCCCCCACCTTGAGATCTCCTATTTTGGAGAGAAGGAGATCTCCTTGTGTCTCCAGATCCTCCAGGACTCTTATCAGATGAGGACATCGAGAGGGTAGTGAAGAGGTTGCTTTCGGATCCAGCTCTGGCAAGAAGATTGGCCACTCCGGACCCAAAGGTCTCAGAGCCGACCCCCTTACCGATAACTGTTCCTCCTCCGACTGCTTCGCTCTTGGAGCCTATTACTTCAGGTTCCTCTGTCTTGGACCCATTGGTTCTGTTCCGGGGATTCAACCTGCTTCCTCTGAGTCAATTACTTTGTCCTCAGTGGCTTAGTCTGGAGCTGAGGGATCTGGGAGCCGATGCTCTCGTATTGACTCTGAGGGGTACACTCACCCTGGGTTCTCTTCGAAACCGACCGACCCTCTAGAAGCCTCGGCTCCCACTTCTACCTTGGAGCCGTTCCCTCTTGCTAGCTGACCATCCGTCCCCTCAGAGCGGAGGTCTTCTTTTGAGCGGGGGGGGGAGGCTTTCCAGGCTATAGAGAAGACTTTACCCTCTGCTAAAGCCATTCCATTGGAACCTGTGTCCCACCAGCAGCAGGCAGCAACCTCTTCCCTCCTGCTACCCCCACAGTGTAGGGAAGCAGAGACCCAAGTAGCCCCCATTGGAGGTGCCCCCTTTTCAGAGACCTCCCCAGATTATCCCACTGTAGAGCTTCCTCGGAAGAGGCTGTGTAAGAGGAAGCATGTCGACTCACCTGAGTCTGTCATGTCAGACACTGATTTAGAGGAATCAGAAGGGACCCCTAGATCCCCCCCCCCCCTCTGAGGATGTCTCCTTTTCTGACATCCTAGAAATCCGTAGACAGAAGGGGGTGTTTGGAAGACCTCTAACCCTTCTGAGGATGAATCGGTGTATCTTGAGGCCTTTGGTTCCCAACCTTCCACCTCCTGGGTGACACCGCCTTATGACCAACTTTTGGGGGTCATATCGTGGAAAGCATGGACCTCTTCAGATTCAGTGGAGCCCGTCCCGAGGAGGCCAAATAAGTTTATGACAACACCTGAGGACAAGTCACTTCTTAGTAAGGGAGATCCAGTTGATGCTGTGGTGGTACCGCGGCCACCAAGAAAGAATTATCTGAGACATCTTCTAATATACATCCTCCTAACAAGGAGTATAGGACGATGGATAGGTACTGTTTTTCTTCAGTGGCATTTACTCTAAGATCGCTGAATAACCTGACTCATTTTACTCCTCTTCAGATGGATCTCCTGAAAGAGTTAGGAGACACCCTCCAGAGTTGAGTAGCTCTGGGTTCCATGGATAAGGTTTCTGCGCAGCTCTCCACCCTTACTTCCATAGCTAACTCCTCCACGAGGCTGATCTCATATGCGTCAGATGGAGCGAGTAGAGTAGCCGCAACAGGAATATCCCTCAGGAGACATTTGTGGATGCGTCTTTGTAATTTTATGGAATCCTTCAAGTCTTCCTCACTAACACCCCCTTTGATGGTTCATCTCTTTTTGGACCCCAAGTGAAAGAGACTTTGACTAGATGCGAACAGGAAGGGAAAACCTCATCTGCCGTCGGAGTCTATTTCTCTCAACTATCTAGACCCTATCCCAAGAGTAATACAGGAGGGAAAATGTGGTTCCATAAATCCCAAAACGGCTCACCTGAGACATCAGGGATACCAGGTGTTTCTGTAGGGTCTATATTAGAACATCGAAGTTTCACAACTTCGAATGTTCTAATATCTACCCCTATTTAGCGAACACTGAAAATGGCGAAGCTGCAGAAAACCAAATTTTTTCCTAGGGAAAGAATTAGGTTGTCCGTTTCTGTCACTTTGCTATTTTCAGCACTGTGGTGGAAAGTTACTGGTCAGGTTCAGGTAAGTGTGCGATTGTGTGGACGTGAGGGTTAGGTGAGTTAGGGTTAGGGCATGGGTGAGGTTAGTGTGCAGTAGTGATGGGCCTTAGGGTTACGGTTTGGGTTAAGGTAAGTGGATAGTTAGTGGTGTATGTACAGTTTAGTGTAGGGTTAGATGTAAGATTTTAGGTGCATGTGTGTGGATTGCTGTTTGTTTGGTGTGCTTGTGTTGTGTGTATTTGTTTCGGAACAGCAAATTTTTTTCCCTAGGAAAGAATTTGCTGTTCTGCATGTTCGATGTCAGCATTTGTTGAATAGGGGTCGATATTAGAGCATTCGAAGTTGTGAAACTTAGATGTTCTAATAAAGACCCGTTTCCGTACCTAGACGACTGGCTCCTCACTGCTACCACTAAGCATCAACTCATCAGAACCAGGGACGAGACTCTATCCTTGTGCGCCAGTCCTAGGCATCACTGTCAACCTAAAAAGTCAGCCTTGTCTCCCTCGCAGCACATTGTATATTTAGTCTCAGAAATGGACACAACCACCATGTCAGTAAGGCTAACACCGGAAAGAGTAGAGTCTATGCAGTCAAATCAGATCATTGCTAAACAAACAAAAAGTTCAGGCCAGAGTAGTCCAAGTCCTGGAGACTATGGCTTCCACTATCCTATTAGTTCCTCTTGCTCGTCTACACATGAGGATACTTCAGTGGCTGCTATTTGCCCAGTGGTCGATGCAAGACCTTCCATTGTCTCACCAGGTTTTGATAACAAACGCATGCAAAAAGGATCTGACATGGTGGTTGCACACAGAACAACTTATCCTAGGTCGTCCACTTGTTCTTCTCCAAGAGAAAGCAGTTTTGACCACGGACGCTTCCCAGATAGGGTGGGGAGAGGGGCATTATCTGGGAATGACAGTTCAAGGTACTTGGCAGAACCACGCGAACCACTTGCACATCAGTGTTCTGGAGATGAGAGCGGTGCTGTATGCATTACAAGCACTTCACAGCTCCCTTCCCACTGGGACGATTGCGATTCAAGTCAGACAACATGTCTGTCGTGTGGTACATAAACAAGCAAGGGGGAACCAAGTCTTATCCGCTTTGCAGAGAGGCCTTAAGAGTTTGGAAATGGATGATGGATACTCAATGCTTCCTGATAGAAACGCATATCCCGGGGGAAATCCAGCATAATAGCAGACAAACTCAGCCGATGAATTTTGATGCCTCACGGGTGGTCCCTGAATCCAATGGTTGTGAAAGAGGTCTTTCACAGATGGGGCCAGCCTTGCTGCGACCTATTTGCCACTGACTTGAATACCAAATGCAGCAGCTTCTTAGCACTCATTCCACATCCGGAGACGTCACCCAGGGATACTCTAGTCCACGATTGGCCCCCGGGACTTCTTTATGCCTTTCCTCCTTTTCCACTCATCCCAAAGGTAATACAAAAAGCAAAACATTTGAGGAGTTCTGTGATCCTCATTGCTCCTTACTGGCCTCGACAAGTTT
This sequence comes from Protopterus annectens, assembly GCF_019279795.1. Taxonomy (NCBI): domain Eukaryota; kingdom Metazoa; phylum Chordata; order Ceratodontiformes; family Protopteridae; genus Protopterus; species Protopterus annectens. Next base: position 308,867,666 of record NC_056737.1, read on the forward strand.
GGTTTCCCTTCCTGTGACCCTACCTGTTGGAGGAACCATGGATTCTGGACCCATCTCCAGATCTCATGAGTCGTCAATCGGGTCAGTTCCACCCCACCATCCACACCCTCAAATTGACAGCATGGCTGCTCCAGTTCCAAGAATAGCCAGGTGTATTCCCCTATCCTTTGCAGTCAAACACATTCTAATTTCATCCCATAAAACCTTCCACTCAGAAACTATAGTCCAGCAAATGGAAAAGGTTTTCATTTTGGGGTATGAACCGGGGCTTAGATCTGGGGCAAGAAAAACTGAAGAAAATGGCGTCGGCTGGTTCCTTTATACCCCTGTCGCACTGACGTCAGGGAAGAAGCGACGACAACCGACGCCGGACCTAGACTTTGGAATTCGGCCGACCGAGGACCCGCCTGACAGCAGGAGAACCCATCTGTTATGACTGCAGCTGTATTAGCACTCGAACATCTACATTTATGGTAGGTACAAAACTGTACTTTAAAGGTCATTCTACTAGAGCTGTAGCTACTTCATGTGCCTTTAGATCTAGCCTCCCAATTTATACTATTTGTGCAGCAGCTACTTGGGCAAGACCACATACTTTTGTCACTCATTACAAATTGGATTTGGCCTCCCGGGACAGGTCTTCCTTTAGGTCCACTGTGCTGAAGAGTCTCTTCGCTTGAGCCACCCAGGATATAGGGGCTAGGGACGCTGTTCCCATCCAGCAAGAATTACGGTGAGATAGGACTACATAACATAAAGAAGTTGTGTACTTACCATAATGTTCCATGTTTGTAGTCCATCTCGCCTACATTCTTGTGTCCCTCCCTCCAACCCCCTTCCTGTTTTTTGGGGGACTGTACTAGTGCTGCCTGACATAGTTCTATTTTTGTTGTCCACCTGGCATGGATTATATTTTCAAAATCCTTTGTCTGTATATATGCAGCTCATATGCTGGTCTTACCTGATAGGTATTTATTGCTTTCTTGCAAACTAGATCTGGGGATTTGCCGTGAGGCACCATGTGATAGGGGCTAGCCTCGAGCCAGTAAAAGCTCTCAAGCTTTAGTATCGGCCGAGTCGGAGCCGAATATCTGCTCCAAACCCATCCAGCATGAATGTAGGCGAGATGGACTACAAACATGGAACATTATGGTAAGTACATAACTTAGTTTTCTTGTTCCCCTGGCAAGATATCCTATGAGAATTATTTTTTGGATGCTAGCATCCAATGGTCAAGCCAATATCTGTGGCTATCGGTTCAAATAAGGATCACACAGACATGCAAGGAATACCCTTGGTGGTGGATAATGTCAGATTAGTTTTCACTAGGCCATCCATTCATTCTCCCTCAACATAGACATAATGACCACAGACATTTCCAAGATTGGGTGGGTGGGGAGCACTTCCTTGGGAAAACAGTCCAGGGCACTTGGTCTGCTGAAGAGGCCAATTTGCATGTAAATGTTCTGGAGATGAGCAGTGCTTTTAGTGTTACAAACCTTTCAGGATGCTGTACCTCTGGGAACAGTTGCAGTCCAAATGGACAATATGTCAAGTATTTTGATACATCAACATACAAAGAGGAACCAGGTATTTTCCCTTGTGTTGAGAGGCTGTTAGAGTGTGGCTTTGGCTGATCTCATCCAACTGCTTTCTGATAGTAACTCACATTCTGGGGAAGTCCAACTTGATAGACGAATTGAGAAGATCCTTTCTTCTACCTCATGAGTGGTCTCTCAACAGAAGTGATAGAAGTGATTTTCCGTCCGTGGGGCCAACTTTGCTGCGATCTTTTTGCATCTTCCCTGAACAGCAAGTGTAGCAGCTCTTTTGCCCTAATCCCCCCAAAGGGGGAATCGAGGATGCTCTGTTCACAGTTGGCCCTCTGGTCTTTTCTATGCTTATCCACCAACCCCACTAATTCCCAAATTCTTACAGAAAGCTATACGGTTGAAGAGCGAAGTCATCTTCATTGCACCTTACTGGCCTTGACAGGTTTGGTTCTCTTTCCTTTTGCATCATCTAATTTACCCACCTTGGATTCTGGATCCAGTTCCAGACCTCTTGTCTCACCTGACAGACATGGTTCACCCATATATTTCAAACCTAAAGCTGACAACATGGTTTCTCCACTTCCATTAATAGCCAGACAACCTATGCTCTCGCCCCTTGTCCATCATATACTTTTGTCTTTCCGTAAAGCTTCTACTAGAGAAATCTACAATAGTAAGTGAAAGTTTGTTTGTTGGGAGCACTCTTAATAGACTAGGCAAAAAGGTGTACACTTCTGCCACTCTAACGTTTAGGGCCATAAACTACCAAATGTACGTGACCAAATTTGCTTTAGAGCTTATGCCCCAACTTTCACAGGTAATTGCAGACTTAACTGATTCAGAAAATAAAACCTTGGCTACTTTATTGCTTGGTGCATCTTCCCAAGTAGCACAACACTCCATAAAATGCAGCTATGATGCTGCAGAAGCCTCTGCTAAAGCAGCTGCATCAGGATCAGTATTAAGAAGATTCTCTTCTCTAAGGCTCCAGCCTTTACCTGAGGACATAAAAGCCAAACTTATAGATGCTCCTTTGGAGAGCACTGCTTTGTTTGACCCTGCAGCTGCTAACTTGTTCAAATCATTGCAGAAAAAGGGTAAGGAATTGCAAGAATTGAAACACATTTTTGTTTCTCCAGTACCCAAGTTCCAAAGAAACTACCCTGTCAAACCTGTGTTTGCATGTAGGCATTCACGTCACCCACAACCCAAAACAAAAAAAGAGTTGACAGGAGACCACAACAGCCTAGGGCCCCTCTGGCAACTCTGCCACCTAAGCAGCCTTTTCCTAACAAACAGTCCCCTCTTTGACACCCCCCCCAATCCCACTTTCCTAGCACCTTCCCCTGTCCATACCAGCCTGGGAAGGCATAACCTATGACTCCTGGGTCCTCTCTATTTTTTCAAATGTGTGCTTTATGGTATGGGACCAACAGTCCTCCTTCAGGGGCATCCCTCATCCTCCCAGGAAGCAACTGCTTTTTTTCCCAGAGGTTCTGTTAGAATTGATGAACCAAGTGACCATCCAGAATGTTCCCAAAAACCAAATGGGAAAAGGATTTTATTTCAGGTTGTTCCTGGTGCCCAGGAAGGAAAGGTCCCTGTAGACTCATCCTTGACCTGTCTCATCTTAATATCTTTCTAAGGGTACCCACCTTCCGCACGCTGACCTCCAGACTTTGTTCCCCCTTATTCTGCCTTAAGCCTTCATTATTACCCTGGATATCAGATATGCATATCTGCACATCCCCATCCATCACAGCTACAGGAAGTTTTTACACTTTGTATCATCATGGCATTTTCACTTCTGTGCCTTGCCCTTTGTACTTTCTACCGCACCAAGGGTGTTCACCAAATGCCCAGCTGCTGTGATTGCTCACTGCAGACTTTAGGGAGTAAATATTTTTCCTTATCTGGACGACTTTCTCCTGCTAGATACCTCCCATAGAGGAGTTGGAATGAATTTATACCCCTTACCATCATCTTCTGCAAAGTCTGGGGTTCAGCATAAACTTAAGGAGATCACTTCTCACCCCTTTACAGGATCACATTTTCCTGGGATGCCGGATGCAAACCGATCTTGTTAAGGTCTCTCATAAGATCTGTTTGATGTAGACCTCACCTTTTAATTCAAAAATCTTGTGCTGGTTCACCACATTACAACCAGAGAGTTCCTCAGGATCTTAGTCCTCATGGCATCCACCTTTCCCTTGCTCTCCCTAGTCAAACTCCACATGATAAAATGGCAGTGGTATTTAAAGTCAGTTTGGATGAAGCACTAGCACCGCTAGAATTCTCCATTTCTCTCATCTCCTGTCTGAAGAGAGAACTTCAGTGGTGGATACATCAAGTGTTACTCAACCCAGGACACCCCTTACACCCTCCTGCTCCTCGCTAAAAGATCTTCACAGACTCTTCCGAGAGAAGCTGAGGAGCAACCTTCGGGCACCTGAAAGCACAAAGGGTCTGGTTTCCTGTTCAGGCTTAGGTTCTGGCAGTAAATTTCCAGGTGACCCTTCATGCAGTGTACATCCCTTCTTCATAGAATTGGATGGCAGATTACCTGAGCAGGTCCCAAACATGATCCCATGAATGGATGCTTCAAAGGGAGGTGTTTGTGGACATTGTCCACCAGTGGGGTATTCTTCAAACAGACCTTTTTGCCTCCACCATGAACAGGCAACTTCCACAGTTTTGTGGGAGAGAGCCTCATCCATGGTCTGGGAAGTGGATACCCTCCCTTTCTCCTGGAAGGGGATGTTTTTGAATGCATTTCCTCCCCTTCCCGTCATTCCAAACGTCGTGTCCAAAATTTAGTAGGATAACTAAAAATCTTGCTGGTGACTCCCTTCTGGGCAAGACGGCCCTGGTTCCCTCTCCTTCTGGATTTAGCCAATGGCAATTACCACAAATTACCTCGTATCATGGACCTTCTCAAACAAGAGAAAGGGACCCTCATCCTTCACCTGTTGACTTTCCATTTGACCCTGTGGGTGATAGTGAACAGGTGTCTGAAATTAGTACTCTAAGGAAGTGCTTACAGTCCTGCAGGAGGTCAGAAAACCAAATACCAAAAAAATCTTATTCAGCCAAATGGAAGAGATTTTCATTCTGGTATCAGAAACTAAACCAGGCTCCACTGACGGTGGAAATTCCCCTGGTCTTATCTTGTGTGAATTGCTCGATGCTGGCTTATCTTACTGTTCAGTGAAAGCCCATATGTCAGCCATATCTGCCTGTCTGCCTCTATCTCCCCCCTTAAGTAGCAGATTTGAGGCCAAACGATTCCTTGAAGGTGTCCTACAGACTAGACATCCCAGGAAACCTGTTCCACCTCCCTGGGACCTTAACTTTGTTTTTGGAAAGCTGACTCACTCGCCCTTCAAGCCAGTTTCCGCACAGTATTGCTCCTGGAAAGCTGTTACTCCTAGCCTTGACTTCAGCCAAACGAGTGTCTGAGCTACAAGGCCCTTAGATATCCCCACCCCTTCTGGTCTTCCACAAGGACAGTTTCCTTGCACATAAACCTTTCATTTATGTCTAAGGTAGTCAGTGACCTGTCTTTAAATCAGTCCATCCACTTGCCTACCTTTTTCGTTTCCCCCAGAGCCACAGTGAGAAAGGTACTTCGTACTTTAGATGCCCACAGACAACTTATATTTTATTCAGACAAAACCAAAGCAGTTACAAAGTCAGATCACCTTTTTGTTTCTTACCAACCCAGGGCTCTGTGGCGGGCTGTGTCCAAGCAGACTATTTCCTCCTGGATTTCCAAGACTATTACCTTTTGCTATACTCACCATGGCAAGGCTCTCCCTCCCTTCCTCTCTTAGGGCCCACTCCACCAGGGCTGTTTCCTCATCTGGTGGCTTTTTAAGGGATTGGATAATAATTCAGTTCTTGATGCATCTACATGGACATCAGTCCATACCATCACCAAACACCAAAAATTAGATGGAGTGCTAAACCTAGAGCAGGGTTTGTCAGGGCCATACTGCATGGCTTCTTGGAAATCTCCTCTGCTACATCTTCCTCCATTACTTCATGAGCTTTAATATTCTCCCTCGTAATGAATACTGCAACAGATGAATAGAAGGGCATAAAATAGCTGTGTAAAATCTTAACGTAACTATAGCTGTCCTTCAAGAATGCAACTGCAGTCATAACATATGGGTTGTCCTGCCTCAGGCAGCCCTCGGTCGGCCGAACTCCAAAGTCTGGGTCCGGCGTCGGCTGGTGTCGCCTCCTCTCCGACGTCACAACGGCTGGAGTATAAAGGCATCGGCCAACGCCATCTTCTTCAGTCTTTCTTGCCGCGCAGTGCCCGAAGCAGAAGCGGTTCGCAAGTGCCGGTCGGTCAGCTCCTGTGTTTTCAGTACCGAAGTCATCTAAAAGCTAAGTACCCCGTTGGGGAACATTTATTCTTGCCTCAGCCGATGTCAGAACAAATTGAGAAAGTTAATAATTGTTTGTCTTGTGGTAAACAAATGCCTCATAAGGACTTCCATTCTCTCTGCCTTCCCTGCCTGGGCCCAGACCACGACGTCTCGGCCTGTGCTGCCTGTGCTTGCTTTAATAAGCGCACTCTCAGGCGCCGGGCAGAATTCGCCGAGGGCTTCTTCGGTGAATCCTTTGTGTATATCATGCCGTCGGAACAACCGACAACCCAATCTGCTAAAAAACGCAAGGACCGGGACCGACATCCTCGGCCCGCGTCCACTACCGATGTTTCTCCTAAACCCTCTACTAGCGCTCCAGCTCCTTCGGAAGTGGTAAATCTACCGCTCCAGGCCGACGACACAGCGCTAACACGACCTTCGGTCTCGGAGACCTCTCCGGTGCCGGTTGTTGATTTTCCTCCGGAAACCGAAGTTCTGGATCTACCCGACACCATTCCGGTGGACAAGGTAACGCCTGCACCTGGGGCTGCTAGGCGTCCTGTTTCCATGTCCATCAAGGCCTTTGCACGTGCTAAGGCCGCCAGTCAGGCCAAGGCCCATCCTAAGCCTGCCCAGGCCCCTTCCTCTGATAAGCAGATCATGTCTCTGGCTGCAGATCTTATTTCCCTTATCAGGGGGTCTCAGCCTCATCCGGACAGGGGTTCTCAGCCACCTGCAAGGAAAAGGCCTAGATCTGAGCAGGCGCACGACCTCTCCTCGGATGAAGCCTCTGGGGATTCTGAGCACTCTGACACTCGAGAAGAACCCTTCCAGGCCTACGAGGACTCTGATGCTGAGGAATCTATTCCCTCAGCCTCCCCTCCAGAAGATTTCTCATTTGGGGAAGTTCTGCATTCCATGAGAGAACATTTTCAATGGCAGGAATTCTCTGACTCCAGGAAAAGGCTTCGTACGTTCCTCAAGCTCCCCCAGCACAGACCTCTGGCTATCCCTCCAGTTATGGATGTTTTGGATGATGTTTTCTCTGACTCCAGTGCCAACCCTGACTCTCTTCCTCCTGCTCCTATCAAGCTGGACAGATATTATAGGCTCCCTGACACTCACAAGCACCTTTTTAAGGCCCACTCTGTGGATCTAGAAACTATTTCACAGGGCCCCAAGGGAGTGGCTTCTTCCTCTGCCAAAAACCCACTGCCAGCTGACAGAGAAGCTAGGTCCCTGGAGAGATGGGGTAAAAAAGTATACACCTCCACTACCCTAGCCATGAGGTCTCTTAACTGCCTTTTTCACATGTTTCAGTACCAAGATTTTCTCCTGGATGATTTACAGAAAAAGGTAGCCTCTTCTGAGCCTATTGATAAAAAGGCACTGCAGGATCATATACATAGCACTCAGCAGGTTAATAACCATTTTCTGCAGTGTGGTTATGATGCACTGGAAGCTTCATGTAGGGCAGCTATGACTGGGGCTGTAATACATAGACATGCTTGGTTGAAGGATCAATCTTTGCCTGACCATGTTAAAGTAAAGTTACTGGATGCACCTTTGGAGAAACAAAAGCTTTTTGGTGCTACTGCACAAGATGTTTTGAAATCCATAGAGGAAAAAGCAAAGTCAGTACAGACAGTAAAGGATTTCCTTCAGGTTCAGCCACCCAGATTCAGCAGAAACTGGCCCTCAAAGAATTGGTTCTTCCCCGGCTCTGACAAGTTTCAAAGGGGAAAAAGCAGACGAGCCAGGGGTAGAGGACAACACCGAGGATCTTACAGGGGCCGCCAATGGCAACCTTCAAACCAAAGAAGTGGCACAGACAGTTCAGCTGCACCACAGGGACAATCACAATGACTTCACTTTCGTACCGCCTACAAAGGTTCAAAGAGAAGCACCTTTGGGCAGAAAATTAGGCTTATTCTCACAAAACTGGCATATTTTAACCAAAGACAATTGGATTCTGGATTTGATAAACAAAGGCTACAGATTCCACTTCCACACATTACCAATAAGACAAGGCATGCCAAACCTGCCACATCATCAAAGGGCAGAGGCACTCCCTCAAGTTTCCGAGCTATTAAGTATAAAAGCAATAGAAAGGGTTCCTCCTCAGGAGCAAGGCCAGGGATTTTATTCAAGACTGTTCCTTGTTCCAAGAAAAGAAAACAAATGGAGACCCATACTGGACTTGTCAAATCTAAACACTTTTCTTATTGTGCCAAAGTTCAAAATGCTGACGTTGCAGCAGCTTCTTCCCATGCTAGGCAAGGGGTCTTGGCTGGTCACTCTGGACCTCAAGGAGGCATACCTGCATGTCCCAATCAGACAAAGCTGCAGAAGATACCTCAGATTTCTTGCAGGAACAGAGCATTATCAATTCTCAGCATTGCCATTTGGCTTGTCTACTGCGCCCAGAGTGTTCACGAAATGCCTGGCATCAGTAGTGGCACACTGCAGACAGCAGGGGATTCAAATATACCCCTACTTGGACGACTGCCTCATACAAGCAGACAACAAACAAACATTAAAAGGACATTTGGACTATGTCATGCATCTACTGCAGGCCTTGGGATACGCAGTCAACATTCATAAGTCAAAATTACTACCATCCAAACAGATTACATTCCTAGGAGCCAAACTGGACACGGAAACACAAATGGCCTACCTCACAGAGGAAAAACAGCAGCGTTTACCAGAGTACTTCAAAGGCCTAGCAAGCCTTTCCCAGCTGACTGCAAGGAAAATCCTGCAGGCCCTGGGTTTCATGGCATCTTGTATTCTTCTGATACCTTTGGCAAGACTTCATATGAGAAAGCTGCAATGGTATCTAAAAAACTTATGGTCTCAACACAGCAACAGCCTAGAGGACATAATCCCACTTATTCCATGCCTGCAGAAGGAATTTCTATGGTGGGCTCAGGCCAGTCAACTAAACAAAGGCATGTCTTTCAGCAGACCTCAAGCAGGCCAAATGATCACAACAGATGCCTCAGACCATAGATGGGGGGTGCTCATGGAGGGTAGATGCATTCAAGGCCTATGGACGCCAAAGGAAAGACATCTGCACATAAACCAAAAGGAGATGTTGGCAGTGATACATGCCATCGAAACTTTCGAAAAATCACTACAAGAAGGACATTTGCTAATAAGGACAGACAACACCACTGTCATGTGGTACATAAACAAGCAGGGAGGCACTCATTCTTATCCCCTCTGCAGACTAACAATGCTTCTCTGGGAAAAATCCCTGAGCCTGAAGATACACTTACAGTCCCAGTTTGTACCAGGCAAGGACAATGTACTGGCGGACAATCTGAGCAGAAGCTTCATGGATCCACACGAATGGATGTTGCACCCTCACATTTTCTCTCAACTGACAAGGACATGGGGAATACCGGACGTAGATCTCTTTGCTTCTCACCTAAATCATCACCTGGAAAAGTTCTGCACAAGGACTCATCACCCTCTAGCTTGGAAAACGGATGCCCTCTCCTTCAGCTGGAATTCTCTAAAAATGTATGCATTCCCTCCTCTGCCTTTGCTGACCAAGGTGATACTGAAAATAAAGGCAGAACAACCTACAGGCATCTTGATAGCGCCAGACTGGCCAAGGCAACATTGGTACCCACTGCTATTGACCATAAGTCGGACCAAACCATGGCCTCTGACCCTATGGCCCCTGCTCCTAACGTAACACAATTACAGGACTGTACATCAAGACCTGAAAACATTGCATCTGACAGCCTGGAGACTTCCATGACTTCAACACCTAGCTCTCTTTCCAAATCTGTTCAAGAGATCTTGCTGGAAGCACGCAGACCTTCCACCAGAAAAACCTATTCAGCCAAGTGGAAAAGATTCAGCATCTGGAATGCCAAAAAGGGTCAGGACACAGAACTACTGAGTATTCCTCAGATATTGGAATACTTGGCAGAGCTGTTTCATACTGGGCTCTCATACTCCTCAATAAAGATACATGCCTCAGCAATCTCAGCAAAATACAACTGTGACCCTCCAGTATTTTCGCATCCTCTGCTAAGACAGTTTTTAAGAGGGATAAAGAATATCAAACCTCCCAGAAAACAACCAGTACCTGCATGGGACCTCAACTATGTGTTGGAAAAACTAACTCTTCCTCCCTTTGAGCCAGCAGCATCCTCAGAAATGCAATTCCTTTCATGGAAGACGGCCTTCTTATTGGCAGTCACTTCCGCAAGAAGAGTTTCGGAGATACAGGCACTCATGGCAGTGCCCCCTTCCTCATTTTTCATCAAGACAGAGTCTCCCTAAGAACAAATCCTACATTCATGCCAAAAGTTATTTCCAGGGTGTCTCTAAATCAAGCAATTCATCTGCCTACATTCTTCCCCAATCCTCAAAATAGGGGGGAAAAACTACTGCATACTTTGGACATACACAGACAACTACGCTACTACTTGGACAGAACTAAGACCACCAGAAAGTCTGACCAGCTGTTTGTAGCTTATGCTGCTGGAGTACAGGGAAAGGCAATCTCCAAACAAACAATTTCAAAATGGATTGGACATTGCATCAGATTTTGCTATTCTTTTCATGGAAAAGGTGTGCCAGCCAATATTAGGCCACACTCCACCAGAGCTATAGCCACTTCCACAGCTTTCCTAAGAGGAGTGGCAACAAAAAGGACCTTTTAGAGGCTGCTACATGGAGCTCCGTGCATACATTTACCAAGCACTACCACTTACCATTATACTCCAGATCCCGAGCAGGCTTTGCTTTGGCAGTCCTGCAGGGGATTATAGCTACACCATCCTTATCATAGTTCCTTCCACCCCCCAGCTTGGCTATGGTATTCAACCCATATGTTATGACTGCAGTTGCATTCTTGAAGGACATAGTACAGTTTTGTACCTACCATAAATGTAGATGTCCGATAGATATGCAACTGCAGTCGGATTCTCCCACCCTCCTACCCCTCTGTATCCTTCTTTTTGGGTCACTACCCCTCTTCCCTTCAGCTGGGGGTTTCTCCTATGGTGTATCTGTTTAGTACTGTTGTGCATGCTTGGGATTATTTTTTATCCATTTACAAAAATTTAGCCTTCTGAGTGGGCACCTGACATCTGGGGCAAGAAACACTGAAGAAGATGGCGTCGGCCGATGCCTTTATACTCCAGCCATTGTGACGTCGGAGAGGAGGCGACACCAGCCGACGCCGGACCCAGACTTTGGAGTTCGGCCGACCGAGGGCTGCCTGAGGCAGGACAACCCATATGTTATGACTGCAGTTGCATATCTATCGGACATCTACATTTATGGTAGGTACAAAACTGTACTATGTCCTTCTCTTCACTGTTGCAGTATTCCTAGCCCTCCGTCCTTCCCCCTGGCTTTGCTTCTTCTTGGATGATTTCTTACCCTACTTAGGCTGCCATTTCTCCTGGGGCAGTCAGTTCTGAGGATGGTGTTGTGTACATCACTTTTGTGGCTGACGTACGATTGCAGCCTACGTGCAGCATACCACGTACCCTACAGTAGTTAAAGTCTTTTGTATACTGGCCATGGTCAGGTTGCCTACTGCAGGGAACTCCCTCATGTAATGCATACTGCAACAATGAAGAGAAGGAAATCTGTCGTTATGGTACAGTTTCACACAGCTATTCTTTCTTTGTGTATTATTCACACAATTTCCATTTATTTCTATGCAATTTGATCCTTCCTTTTTCTAAAGATCCAAACTGCAGTTATCTCCTTTACAGTATTCAGTACTACAGTCTGTTTAGATGTTTGATTACCATGTTTTAATAATTGCCTTTTTTGGCAGCCAATTGCATTTAAACTTAAGAAGGCCTTGCTGTAATTTGGGCAATTTAGATCTTGTACTCCAGGTTAAAAAAAAATCCTTTCTTATAACCATTTGCTCTTCCAACATTTTTGACAAAGTACTTCTAGGGAATTTCTAATTTGTTAAATTCCTAAAAAAGTCATATTCCCAGTAATCTGTCTTTTTCATCATACCTATTAAATTTTGTAGAGTTTATTTCTGATCTACTTTTTTCCTCTAGCAATGGTTGTTGAATTAAACTGGTGATTCAAGTCAGATCTGAAAATGCTTTTATTTCTGAGGAGTTGTTTTTGAGACATTAGTAGAGATTCTGTGTTTTGACTTTAGGATATGCAGAGGGAAGCCTTGACTTCTGCAGACTTTTGTCACAGAAACTTGAATTTCTGTCCAAGACTTCAGAACATTATAACTTTTCTACCCCCCATCTCACATTGTAATTTACTGTCATTTTTTTCTGCAATCTCAAAAGGTCCTTTCCACTTTGTGAGGAGCATGCTTTTTGCATTAAATACCAACAGATGTACTTTGTCCTTTGATTTGAATTTTGTGAGACAAAACATTTTGCCGTATTCTCTGTGGTAGGTTTTCCTTTGCTTCTCCTACAGGTTCATAAGGAAGTGCTAAACAATCAGTCTGCAAAACTTTTCAATCCTAGCCAAAAAACCCTGTTTAGAATTTCCCTCCAGCCCCAAGGAAGGCAAGACAAAGTAGACCAGGAGAGAATTTGAGGCTGCCCAATCTAATTACCTAGGTTTACCAGTTTAGGTGGCAAGGGTGATGTTCTTCGTGTTTCACTGTTGCAGTCATTACATTTGGGTAATCTGCTGGCAGGTTGCCCTCAGTCGGCCTGAATTCCAAACTCTTGGGTCCTGCATCGGTTGCTGTCTCCTCTTCCATGACGTCAGGTCGTCCGGGTATAAAACATGCAGCCGACACCATTTTCTTTAGTCTTTCTTGCCGCACGATGCCCGAAGCAGAAGCATTTTGCAAGTGCCGGTCGGCCGACTACTGAAATATTCGAGTTTGAGTTTCAGAACCGAAGTCTTAACTAAAGCTAAGTACCCCATTGGGGAACCTTTTTTTTCTTGCTCCATACCGATGTCAGAAAAAGTTAATAGTTGTATTACTTGTGGGAAGCAAATACCTCATAAGGATTAACATTTATAATGTATTCCTTGTCTAGGCCCTGATCACTACGTGCCTGACTGTTGGTTTTGTGCTAGATTTAACCAACGCAGTATTAAGCATCGGTGCATTTTTCCCTCAAAGTATTTTGGAAACAGATTTATCTACCCAGAAATGTCGTCCGATAGCAATCAGACTACCGGAGTTCATAAAAAAACGCAAAGAAAAGGACAGAGAAAGGCAGTAGAGATCCAAAACTGACGACGAAGCTTCTCCTAAGCCAGTCGCTGGTTTGTCGGTACTCAGTGAAGCGCTTTTGCAGCCCCTGATACCCGCTACCTTTGAATCGCAGGCCTCTACCGACATCCATGTGGAGTCCAGCATGTGGCAAGATACTCAAGGTATTGGACCGGCAGATGTATCTCCCTCAGATGGGTTCGGAGCCGCTGAGCAGGCACCGGCTTCTGAGGGTGTATTCAGACCTCAACATTTGTATATCAAACCGACAGCTGCAAAACCAAAGACAAAGGCAACTTCTAAAACTAAAAAAATGATGCATGAGCCACGTGCACAGGCCTCTATGCCTATAAAACAGATGATCAAAATGGCTGAAGACCTTATTACCTTGATCATGGGTACCCATCCCCCTCCAGATAAGAGGCCTAGGCAAGACACTGATTATGAATCTTCAGATCAGGTTTCTATTTCTTCTGATTCCTCTTCTGATCAGGAATTATCTATACCTCCCTATGAGGATTCTGATGCAGAGGAGTCTATACCATCTGTATCTCCTCCTGAGGATTATTCTTTTGGAGAAACCTTGCATACTTTGAGCAAGCATTTTCGCTGAGAGAGTCAAGACTTCTCAGAATCAAAAAAGAGGCTCAGGGATTTCCTCCTTCTCCCTCAGCACAGGCCTTTAGCCATTCCCCCTGTTTTAAACATTGTGGATGAAGTGTTTTTGGAGTCAAACTTGACCCCTGACTCCTTACCTCTGCCTCCCAGTAAGCCTGACAGGTATTACAGGGTCCCTGACTCACATAAATTTTTATTTAGAAACCCTGCTGCTGATCCTGAAACTATTTCACAGGGTCCAAAGGGAGTTAAGGCCTCAACAGCAAAAAATCCTACCCCCTCTGACAGAGATTCAAGGGCACTGGACAGATGGGTGGGGGGGAGGTTTATACATCTGCAACCTTGGCAATCAGGGCCTTAAACTGTCAATTTCATAAGCTTAAGAAATAGCCAGAGAATTGTTATGGCTAGGCTTGTATAGGCCCTAGGGCTGATAGCCTAGTACCAACCTATGGACATGTTATGAGATTGCTGAAACAGCAAATGAGTTCTTAATGTGCAGAAACTAAAGAATTGCAGAAATTATTGCATGCAGCTGAACAGGTTGGAAAGCATACTTTGCAATGTGGTTTTGACTCCTTAGAGGCCTCCTGCAGGGCTGCAGTTACTGGATCTGTGATTGGGAGGCATGCCTGGCTAAAGGAACAAAATTTGCCTGATCATGTTAAAGCTAAATTGCTAGATGCACCTTTACAGCATGATTCTCTGTTTGGTGTTAAGGCAGAAGAGGTTTTAAAGAAAATGGAAGACAAAGCTAAGTCTATGCAAACTGTTAAAGACTTCTTACAAGTGCAGCCACCAAGATTCAGTAGACACTGGCCTACAAAAAAATTGGTCCTTTCCACTGTCAGACAGAGCTCAAAGGGGCAAATCCAGACGCCCTAAGCGTTCTGGATACCAGGCGCAAGATACATACAGGTCAAAGCAGTGGGGCGCTTCTACCTCCAAATCTGGAGGAGATAAAGCGCAAACCTACAGAAAACAATCCCAATGACTTCCCTCTGCCTACACCAAGCACTTATCTTTTGGCAGCACCCATAGGTAGAAAATTAGCACTTTTTGCTCAACATTGGCAGTTAATAACCCAGGACAAGTGGGTACTAAACATAGTATCACAGGGATACAGATTCCATTTCCACACTATGTCAATGGCAAATGGTTGGCCAGATCTGCCAAAAAATCAGTGGGCAGAGGCACAGAAACTGGTTACGTACCTCATGGATATGGGGGCCATTCAGCCAGTACCAGAACAGGAAAAAGGACAAGGTTTTTACTCGACTGTTCTTGGTACCCAGAAAGGACAAGGCCTGGGGGCCAATACTGAATTTATCGATTTTTTTGACTACATACCCGGACATTCCAAAATTCAAAATGCTGACTGCAGCAGCTTCTGCCCATGCTGGGCAAGAATGCGTGGCTGGTGACATTAGACCTAAAAGGGGCATACCTGCATGTCCCAATAAGATAATGGTGCAGAAGATACCTCGAATTCAATACTGGCTTAATGCATTACCAATTCTCTGCACTGCCCTTTGGCTTATCTACTGCGCCCAGGGTCTTTATAAAGTGCCTAGCACCAGTAATTGCATTTTGCAGCAAAGACGTATACAAGTATATCCTTACTTGGACGACTGTCTCATTCAAGCAGAGAACAAGGACATTCTTCTTCTACACCTGGCGTTTGTGAAAAGGCTTCTAACATGCCTAGGGTACACAATAAACAAAAAGAAATCACAACTGGTGCCCTCTCAAAAGATAACATTCGTGGGTGCAAGCTTGAATACAACTGCCCAGATGGCTTACCTCACGCCAGACAAGCAAAGGCTACTGACTACTTACTTCAAATTGATGGCAACAAAAACCCAGTTATCTGCAAGACAAATTATGCAGGCTCTGGGCTTTATGGCATCCTGCATCCTACTGATTCCATATGCAAGACTGCATATGAGGAAACTTCAGTGGTACCTAAAAAGTTTATGGAGTCCACATTCTCACAGTCTGGAAGCAATGATTCCTCTCATTCCCTGCCTGCAACAGGAGTTTCTATGGTGGGCAAAGGCATGTCACCAAAACATGGGACAGGCCTTCACTGTACCCCCTGCCAGCCAAACCTTAACAACAGACACAGATTATGCCTGGGGGGCCCACATGCCAGGAAGATGCATTCAGGGCATGTGGACCCCAAAACAAATGCATTTACATATCAACCAGAAAGAGATGCTAGCTGTTCAAAATGCCCTAACAGCCTTCAGGGACTTACTTCATCCAGGACAACTACTGATAAAGACGGACAACACCCATGGTCATGTGGTATATAAACAAGCAAGGGGGGCACACACTCATACCCCCTTTGCAGATTAGCCATGGCACTGTGGGACACAGCTTTGACTTACCAAATACATCTTCAAGCTCAATTCCTGCCGGGAAAGCAAAATACTCTGGCAGATGATTTAAGCAGAAACCTTATGGATCCTCACGAGTGGAAACCAAATCCACAAGTCTTCAGCATGATAACAGAGAAATGGTGGAGCCCAGACATAGATCTATTTGCGCCTCCTCAAAATTATCAGTTGAAAAGATTCTGCACAAGGGCTTATCACAGACCAGCATGGAAAGTGGATGCCTTATCCCTCAGTTGGAAAAACCTATCCGTTTATGCCTTTCATCCTCTGCCTCTTCTCCCCAAGGTCCTCCTAAAAGTCGGACAAGAGAAACCTAAGATGATACTAATTGCCCCCGGACTGGCCCCGCCAATACTGGTACCCAGTCCTAAGGAACTTGTCTTAATACCAAGCTTGGACCTTGCCTCAGAGACCTCAACTACTGTCCCAGCAAAACAATCAGATCCTGCACAATCATCTACAGACACTGAACCTGGCAGCATGGCTGATCATGTAGTTATACAAACAACTCCTCTCAGTAAAGCTGTGATGGATGTCATTTTGGAAGCCAGAAGGCCTAGTACTAGAAAATCTTATGCTGACAAATGGAAGAGATGTTGTGCTTGGAATCAAGCACAAGGAACTGATACAGCAGAACCAAATATTCCTCAGATATTACAGTACTTAACTGAGATGCTTGACAAAGGCCTGTCTTTCTCATCAATTAAAATCCATGCCTCTGCCATTTTGACTCATTGCAATACAGAGCCACCAATCTTTTTTCTCATCCTTTACTAAAGCAATATCTTAGAGGAGCCAAAAATTTAAGGCCTCCTAGAGGAGCACCGTTACGTGCATGGGACCTCAATTGTGTGTTGGAAAAGCTCACCCTGCCTCCATTTGAACCAGCTGCTACTGCTGATATAAAGTTCTTATCTTGGAAAACAGCTCAGCTACTAGCAATTACTTCAGCAAGAACATTTTCAGAGCTACAGGCCCTCATGGCTGTAGAGCCTTTTATCATATTTTACCCAGACAGGGTGTCTCTGAGGACAAATCCTACATTTATTCCTAAGGTGGTTTCCAGTGTGGCTCTTAACCAAACAATTCATCTGCCAACCTTTTATCCAAATCTGCAGAACAAGGGAGAGTGAATTCTGCATTCCTTGGACGTGCACAGACAGCTAAGATTCTACTTGAGCAGGACTAAAGCTTTAAGAAAAACTGAGCAATTACTAGTGACATATGCTGCAGGATCAGAAGGAAAGGCTATTTCAAAACAGACATTTTCAAAGTGGATAAGGCACTGCATCCGTTTCTGCTACTTACACCATGGTAAACCTATGCCCAAGGGCATTAGGTCTCATTCCAACAGAGCTGCAGCTACTTCAGCAACCTTTCTCAGAGGAGTACCAACCAAAAACATTCTAGAGTCTGCTACTTGGAGTTCTGTTCACACCTTTATAAAGCATTATCATTTGTCTCTCTTCTCTAAGTCCAGGGCAGGCCTTGCCATTGCAGTTCTGCAGGGCCTTAAAGCCGCACCTAATGCTGTTTAGCTCCAGCCTCCCAACCATAGCTTTGGGATTCTACCCAAATGTAATGACTGCAACAGTGAAACACGAAGAACATAGTACAGTTATGTACACTTACCATAAATGTAGATGTTCGAGTGTATTAACTGTTGCAGTCCAAGTTCCCCTCCCGCCATCCCCCTGTCATTCTGGAGTTTTATCTTTCATTCTCTATCTTCTACAACCTATGTGGTGTATTTGCTTGTAGATGAAGGTAAATTTTATATTGATGCATGTATATATATGTGTGTGTGTGTGTGTGTGTGTGTGTGTGTATATATATATATATATTTTTTTTTTTTTTTTTTTTTTTTTTGCTACTTTTTTGGGGGCACCTGACATTGAGGGCAAGAAAAACTAAAGAAAATGGCGTTTGTTGCATGTTTTATACCCCTGACGACCTGACGTCATGGAAGAGGAGACGGCAACCAACGCAGGACCCAAGACTTTGGAATTCAGGCCGACCGAGGGCAACCTGCCAGCAGATTACCCAAATGTAATGACTGCAGCAGTGAATACACTTGAACATCTACATTTGTGGTAAGTGTACACAACTGTACTTTACTCTGCTTGATGTATAGTGGAAGTTTGTTTTAGAAGTGAGGGATACTTTGGGATGCGAGTCTATCATGCCACTGTGTCTTACCTGCTGTTGAAGGTTTAGTTACTTTACCAGAGCATTTGATGTACCATTAGTTGGTTGGATCTTGCATGACATGCAAGACTGGGCAGAGATCTCTACAGACGAGGAGTTGAGACTGAATACAGAGAAGGTTCTGCCAGTCTCTCCTGATTACTAAGGTTTTTGAGGCCACCGATCTTTTTAGTTATGAATTTCTGAGGCGCCTCATGTTGTGTGATATGTTTAACTTAGTACATTCCAAAAGGTGCATTATGTTCAATACTGGGTGTGTTAAGATATGTAAAGACAAAATAATTAAAACTTCATTAGATCTAGTGGAGATACCTTTGGAAATTTGGCCAGGTAAAAGGCTTTCCAAACTACTTTGGAGATGTGATGGCCAGGTGGTAGGGAATAATGAACAAGAGTACCCAGATCCCTTACAACCTTGTCTGATTGGAGGGGTGCATATTCTATAGATAAGAGAAACTGTTTTGTTTACCAAAAGGAACTGTGCAGCTTTTTTTTTACATTTAATTTGAGACTTTTGTCCTTGTACCAATTGTTAGCATGGTCTAAGCCATGTTGGAGCAATTGAGTCAGTTGAAGATCGAATAACAACAATAAATTATCAAACTGAATACCTAATAAGACTTATAAAACTAAAACTGGGATTACAGCAACAACTCTTCATTCACCACAGCATTTAGCACTTAAGTCCCAGATATCCTGGGGCGAATTCAGAATAAAAACTGGGATTACAGCAACAACTGTTCATTCACCACAACATTTAGCACTTCAGTACCAGATATCCTGGGACAAATTCAGAATAAAAACAGTCTTTAAGAACCTAGTTTAAAACCAGTTTTCCCCTTCACTTGACTGATTGTATACCAATCTTAACTTTTTTACCACAAATGATTCTACTTAAAGGCACACAATCTACTTTAAGTAAATGTTACTTATCTTTGTGCACATGATTTAGCACACCAAAACAAATGTTTTTACATCACTGCATACCCCAAAGTCTACTCTTTTGCCAAAACAAAAATCAGTTACCCTGTGACCTGAAGATGTTAAAATGTAAATATGTAAGTTCTGTAGGTGAATATAAGTAAATACATCACCAGTGTTTCCTAAGTTCAGTTAAATAAAGATATTGAATGTTTAGTGATTTCATTTTCAAAACATTTGTAATACACCGTGCATCATTTATACCATATAAAAGGTGGCACTGGTTCTTATTTTCTACTTCAATTCTGTCATTTCTCTCAAAACTTTCCAAGATACCCTTCTGTCATCCCTTCCCACCTATGTCCGTTGTCATGGTCCTTCTCAATATGCTTATACAAAGTGTTGTGCTCATGTTTCCTACCTCATAGCATGTGTGTGTGTATCTCTCTGTGTGTCTATATGTATGTAATATATATATATATATATATATATATATATATATATATATATATATATATATATATATATATATGTGTGTGTATGTATTCTGTTTCTGAGAGAACTCTGTTTCCCCTTTGTAGAAATAGGGGCATGTATTACATTTAGCTGTATATACAACCCCTTTGATCCCAAAATTGTTAAAGGTGGTGCTTTTTATTAGTCTGTCACCAGCTATTGTACTCTCCCCTTCTTTAATGTATAAACATTGCTTGCAAGTCACACAGCTGTATGTCTCGAATTTGCTTCTGCTGTTCTTCCTGAACCACCCCGATGTTCTTCGTGTTTCACTGTTGCAGTCATCCCACTTGGGTTATCTACGTGCAGGTAGCCCTCAGTCGGCCTGAATACCAGAGTCTTGGGATTTCTGCGTCAGTTGCTATCGCTTCTTCCATGACATCAGGGGTATAAAACATGCAACTGATGCCATTACATCAGCTTTTCTTGCTGCGCGAGTGCCCGAAGCACAAGCAGTTCGCAAGTGCCGTTCGGCTGCTACCTGAAATTTTCATTTTTCGAGTTTCAAGCCTGAAGTCTTCTAAAGCTAAGTACCCCATTGGGGATCCTTTTTTCTTGCTCTAACCAATGTCAGAAAAAGTGAACAATTGTCTTGCTTGTGGAAAGCAAATACGTCAGAGATTTTTCATTCTTACTGCATCACCTGTTTAGGCCCAGACCACAACATTCCTTGCTGTCTGTTTTGTGCCTTGTTCAATGCTCAAACTATTCATCGTCTGGCTATCTTTGTCACTAAATTCTTTCGCTCTCGTTCTCCATATTCCGAAATGGCTTCGTTAAGCCATCCAACTACCGATCTTCTGAAAAAGCGTAAGGATAAAGACAGAGACAGACCACATAAGTCCAAAACTGCCGACGACGCTTCCGTTAAGCTAGTCGCCAGTCCGCCGGTACTCAGTGAGGTGCTTTCGCAGCCCCTGATGCCCACCTCTGCAGATTCCCAGGCCTCTACTGAGACCCATTCTGAGTTCGGTATGCTGCAAGATGCTTCGACTATGGAACCTGCGGATGTGTCTACCTTGGATCGGTCTGGAGCTGCTGTGCAGGCACCGACTTCTGAGGGTGTATTCAGACCTTCCGATGTTGGTATTAAACCGACTACTTCGTTTTTGACTAAACCTACCAAATTTCTCAGGCCCTGAGTTCGCACATCGCCTAGGAAACTGACAACCAAAGCGCATTCTCAAACAACCGTGCCTCAGAAACAAATGCTTAAATTGGCTGAAGACCTTATTACTTTAATTAGGGGAAGCCAGCCTTCCCCCTCTAAAAGACAAAGAATTTATTTTCCTTCTGATTCTACAGACCATGAGTCCAATGTCTCTGATCCCTCTGATTACCAGGACATACCCTTATCTACCTATGAGGATTCAGATGCAGAGAATTCCATTCTCTCTGCCTCCCCTCCAGAGGACTTTTCTTTTGGTGAAACATTGCATACCTTGAGAGAGCATTTCCACTGGGATTGCCAGGACTACCCTCAGTCCAAAAAGAGACTCCGGGAATTTTTATACTTTCCTCAGCACAGGCCTCTAGCTATCCCCGTCCTGGATGTTGTTGATGATGTCTTCATGAAATCAAGTCTTACCTCTGGTACTTTACTTCCAGCTCCTAGAAAGCCTGACAGGTACTACAGAGTACCTGACTCTCACAAATTTCTCTCTAAAAATCCTACTGCAGACCCAGAGATAATTTACCCGGGACCTGAAGGTATTAAGGCTACTACTGCTAAAACCCCCCCTGCCCCTTCGGACAGGGATTTTAGGTCTTTAGACAGACTGGGTAAGAAGGTATATTTCTCTGCAACTCTTGCCGTCAGGGCTTTAAATTGCCAGTTTCACATGTTGAAGTACCAGCAGCATATTATGGAACTAATTAAACAAAAAATGTTGTTGATCCTTGATTGTGCAGAAAATAAAGATTTACAGGAGTTAATGCATTCTGCAAACCAAGTTGGTAAACGTACTTTGCAATGCGGTTTTGATGCCTTAGAAGCATCTTGTAGGGCTGCTGTCACTGGATCTGTTCTGAGAAGGCATGCTTGGCTGAAGGAACAAATCTTGCCAGATCATGTCAAAGCAAAATTTACTAGATGCTCCATTAAACCAAGAACGTTTGGCACAAAAGCAGAAGAAATCCTTAAAAAATGGAGGAAAAAGCTAAATCTATGCAAACTGTTAAAGATTTCTTACAGGTACAGCCACCTAGATTCAGTAGGCACTGGCCTTCAAAAACTTGTCCTTTCCAGTCCTTCCCAGACCTTCTCAGTCCAAACCCAGGGGCAACAGACCACAAAGACTACAGTCTAAGTATGCACAGATCTAAACAATGGAGTGCTCCCACCTTAAAAACAGGGAGTGGTAAGTCACCCTCTTATGGAAAAAGTTCACAATGACTTGTCCTTCATCCTTCCCAGCCATTCCCAAGTACTTGCACCCCTAGGAGGAAAACTCGCCCTGCATCCAATAAACTGGGAACACATTACCCAGGACTGATAGGTCTTAAACATTGTATCCCAGGGATACAGATTCCACTTCCACTCTCTGCCAACCCCAAGCAGATTGCCACGCCTTCCTCCAAACCAGTGGGCAGAGACCCAAAAGCAACTACTTTCTCTTCTCAGTGTCAGGGCTATTCAGCCTGTTCCAACAGAGCAAAGGGGACAGGGTTTCTTCTCCAGACTGTTTCTGGTGCCCAGAAAAGAACTCCTGGCACCCTATTTTGGATCTGTTAATTCTGAACACCTTCCTGGTGGTACCAAAGTTCAAAATGCTTACACTCCCAACAGTTGCTGCCTATGCTAGCCAAGGACTCTTGGCTGGTCACCCTAGACTTAAAAGAAGCTTATCTGCACATCC
>NC_056737.1:308895318-308939851 GCF_019279795.1 Protopterus annectens
TTTTGGTCCCGCTTTTGCTTACAAAATGCCGTCGGAGACTCCGACTTCACAATTAGCTAAAAAGCGTAAGGAAAAGGACCGACACTCGCGGTCCGCGGTTTCGGCCGAAACCGCGGTTAAGCCAACCGCGAGTGTCTCGGTTTCGGCTGAAACAGAGTCCACGGTTCTTCCTTCGGCCGAAAGCATGCCTCCTATAGCCGAGGACTCACACAGCATGGCTGAATCTGCTACTGAAATTTCCCCTGCTGTAGCAGGCACCCAGGATTTATCAGATACTATTCCTTTAGACATACCTACTGCTGCACGTGGAGCTGCTAGGCCCCCTGTATCTATGTCTATCAAGGCTTTTTCTAGGGCTAAAGCAGCTAAATCTTCTAAGGCCTTGCCTGCTAAAACCCCCGCACACAGGCCTACCTCTAGTTCCCAAATGCTCAGCCTGGCTGAGGATCTCATTTCTTTGATCAGGGGATCCCAACCTCACCCTGACAGGGCCTCTCAACCCCCTCCAGAGCAGAGGCCTAGAGCAGAGCCCCGGATCCAGTTTCTACAGACTATTCCTCGGATGATTCAGAAAACTCAGAACCTCCAGAAGGCCCATATTCCCCTTATGAGGATTCTGATGCAGAAGACTCCATTCCTTCTGCCTCTCCTCCTGAGGAATTTTCTTTTGGGGAAACCTTACATGCTATGAGAGAGCATTTTCAATGGCAGGGCCAGGATTTTTCAGATTCAAGGAAAAGGCTAAGGACCTTTTTACATTTACCACAGCATAGGCCTTTAGCCATTCCTCCAGTACTAACAGTTGTTGATGATGCATATAATGATGCTTGTACTGCCCCTGACTCTCTTCCCCCAGCCCCTGCCAAGCCCGACAGATATTACAGGGTCCCGGACACACACTTTCACTTGTATAAGGCTCCTATTGCAGATCCTGAAACCATTTCACAGGGCCCCAAAGCTGTAGCGGCTGCCTCTGCCAAAACCCTCCCTCTGAAAGAGAATCTAGAGCATTAGAGAGATGGGGTAAAAAAGTTTATACTTCTGCTACTCTTTCAGCTAGGGCCTTAAACTGTCAATTCCACATGATTCAGTATCAGGAATTTTTGTTAGACCAGCTAAATAAAAAGCTGTCCTCTCCTGAACCTATAGACCGTAAGTCCCTTCAGGATTTGGTACATAACACTCAGCAGGTCAGTAATCATTCCTTAAAATGCGGCTATGATGCACTGGAGGCTTCCTTTAGATCAGCTATGACTGGAACAGTGATTAGAAGGCATGCATAAAAGAACAATCCTTACCAGACCATGTAAAGTCAAAGCTCCTAGATGCTCCCATGGAGAAACAAAGTTTGTTTGGCTCCCCTGCACAGCAAGTGCTAAAGAAGGTGGAAGAAAAAGCAAAATCTGTCCAAACAGTCAAGGATTTCTTACAGGTCCAGCCTCCAAGGTTTAGTAGAAATTGGCCTTCGAAGAATTGGTCCTTTCCAGACACCTCCAGAGCACAGAGAGGCAGAAATAGGCGCCCAAGAGGCAGAGGTCAATCCAGAGGTGCTTACAGGGGTCGTCAGTGGCAGCCTAACAACCAGAGAAGTACTGCCACAGATCCAGCTACTACCACTTCCACAGGACAGACATAATGACTTGGCTCTGATACCGCCTACCAGGGAACAACTGGAAGCACCCTTAGGCGGAAAGCTAGCCTTATTTTCCGTAAACTGGCATTACATTACAGGAGACAAATGGATCTTAACAGACAATAGACAAAGGCTACAGGTTTCACTTCCACACTCTACCAAAAAAGAGAGGAATGCCAAACCTACCACCAAACCAAAAAACAAACGCTCTAGGACAAATCAACCACCAACTGAGGATGAGAGCTGTAGAAAAGGTACCTCCCATGGAACAAGGGCAAGGATTTTATTCCAGACTTTTCGTGGTACCAAGAAAAGAAAACCAATGGAGGCCTATTCTCTATCTGTCCGCTCTGAACACATATCTCATTGTTCCAAAATTCAAAATGCTGACCCTACAGCAACTTCTTCCCATGCTGGGCAAGGAGTCTTGGCTGGTGACTCTAGATCTCAAGGGTGCATACCTGCACGTCCCTATATGACCAGATTGCAGAAGATACCTCAGATTTCTTGCAGGATCAGAGCATTATCAATTCTCAGCATTGCCCTTTGGCTTATCTACTGCGCCCAGAGTATTCACGAAATGCCTGGCATCAGTAATTGCTCATTGCAGGCTTCAGGGAATTCAGATTTATCCATACCTGGACGACTGCCTAATACAAGCGGACAACAAGACCAAATTAACAAAAGATTTGGAAAAGGTTATACAACTACTGCAAGCCCTGGGATACACAGTCAACATGAAAAAGTCAAGGCTGGTACCATCCCAAAGGATAACATTCTTGGGTGCAGAACTGGACACATCAAATCAGATGGCATTTCTCACAGAAGAAAAGCAAAAGCAACTACCACTCTATTTCATGGCATTAACAACACAGAACCAGCTTACAGCAAGGAAAGTCCTGCGAGCCCTGGGTTACATGGTATCCTGCATAATATTGATACCACATGCCAGGCTGCATATGAGGAAGTTGCAATGGTACCTAAGGAATGTATGGTCTCAACACAAGCACAGTCTAGAAGCCCAGATTCCAATAATTCCATGCCTGAAACAAGAATTCCTGTGGTGGGCTCAGGCCTGTCAGATGAACAGAGAACTGCCTTTCCACAAACCTCACCAAAGCCAGACTATCACCACGGACGCCTCAGACCTAGGCTGGGGGGCACACATGGTGGACAAGTGTATACAAGGCCTATGGGCACAAGACCAGCTGAACCTTCACATAAATCTAAAAGAGATGCTGGCAGTGAAACAGGCACTACAGACATTCAGACCTTTTCTTCAACAGGGTCATTTGCTGATAAGGACGGACAACACCACAGTCATGTGGTATATCAACAAACAGGGAGGCACACACTCATATCCTCTATGCCGGATGGCAATGGACCTGTGGAATGTGGCCCTGAACCTCAACATTCAACTCCAGGCCAAATTTGTGCCAGGAAAAGAAAATATACTAGCAGACACCTTAAGCAGAACTACCTCGGATGCCCACGAATGGATGCTGCATCCAGACATCTTCAAAACCATTACAAGGAAATGGGGACTACCAGAAATAGACCTGTTCGCATCCCCACACAACCACCAATTGAGGAAATTCTGCACAAGGACATACCACCCTCTTGCTTGGAAGGTGGACTCCCTATCCTTCAGTTGGGAAAACCTGACAGCGTATGCATTCCCACCTCTTCCTTTGATGTACAAAGTGCTACTGAAGATGAAAGAAGATCACCCAAGGATCATCCTGATAGCTCCAGACTGGCCGAGGCAGCATTGGTACCCGCTACTGAGGAGTATGTCTCGGACACACGCATGGCCTCTACCTCTAGTTCCTTTACTGCTAACACAGAACTACTACAAGATCCTACATCCAAACTTGAAAACACTACAGCTAGCTGCCTGGAATATTACATAAAACAGAATAACCCAGATTTATCTCAGAGGGTTAAGGACATTATCCTGGAGGCTCGCAGACCCTCCACAAGGAAGACTTATTCAGCCAAATGGAAAAGATACCTCATTTGGAGTGCAGCAAAAGGAGAAAATGCATCATTAGCAAACATAGCTAACATCCTGGAATACTTAGCAGAACTTTTCCACAATGGCCTGTCTTACTCCTCCATTAAGATTCATGCATCAGCAATTTCAGCAGAATACAACATGGATCCTCCAGTCTTCTCACATCCTCTACTCAGGCAGTTTCTGAGAGGAATTAAAAATGTAAAGCCTCCAAGGAAGCCACCTTTGCCTACATGGGACCTTAACTTTGTGCTGGAAAAGTTAACACTTCCCCCTTTCGAGCCAGCAGCAACAGCAGAATTACAGTTCTTATCTTGGAAAACTGCTTTCCTGCTTGCAATCACTTCAGCAAGAAGGGTTTCTGAATTACAGGCATTAATGGCAGTACAGCCCTTCCTTATCTTCCATCAGGATAGAGTGTCCTTGAGAACCAACCCTACTTTTATGCCAAAAGTGGTCTCCAGGGTATCATTGAACCAAGCAATCCACCTACCAGCATTCTTCCCCAACCCACAGAACAGGGGGGAAAGATTACTACATACCTTGGATGTGCACAGGCAATTGCGCTACTATCTGGACAGAACCAAGACCAACAGAAAAACTGACCAGCTTCTGGTAGCATATGCAACAGGAATGGAAGGAAAAGCAATTTCAAAACAGACAATCTCAAAATGGATAGGAAATTGCATTAGATTTTGTTACTTTTTTCATGGAAAGACAACTCCAGAAAACATCAGACCTCACTCCACAAGGGCTACAGCCACTACTACAGCCTTCCTACGAGGAGTGGCTACCAAAGACATTTTAGAAGCTGCTACTTGGAGCTCCGTGCATACATTTGCCAAGCATTATAATCTACCTTTATACTCCAGATCCCGAGCAGGTTTTGCAACTGCTGTTTTGCAAGGGATCTTAACTACACCATAATCATCTTAGTGCCTCCTCCCCCAGTTTGGCTATGGTATTCTACCCATATGTTAGGACTGCAGATGCATCCTTGAAGGACATAGTACAGTTTTGTACCTACCATAAATGTAGATGTCCGAGAGGTATGCATCTGCAGTCAGGATTACCCACCCTCCTTCCCTCTGTGGTACTCCTAGGGTATTTGCCCATCTTGTAGCTAGCTGGGGGAATCTATTATGGTGTATTTGTTTGTATATATGTATATACATGCTTATATTGTTTGCTCTCTACTATTTGGAATCTTTTGCATTTATCCAAATTTAGCCTTCCTAGAGGGCACCTGGCATCTGGGGCAAGAAACACTGAGGAAAATGGCGTTGGCTGATGCCTTTATACCCAATTCACAGCAGCTATGACGTCGGGTGAAGTGCGACATCAGCCGAGGCCAGACCCAGACTTTGGAATCCGGCCGACCGAAGGGCTGCCTGAGGCAGGACAACCCATATGTTAGGACTGCAGATGCATACCTCTCGGACATCTACATTTATGGTAGGTACAAAACTGTACTTTCTGGTTTAAGCACTTGGGCTTCAGGCCAGTTATTTTACATTAAGAAGGTTCGTGGTCTGCACTCTTGTGGGAGGAGAGGCTGGACTCTGCCCTTCTGAGCTGGGAATTTCTGGTTAAAGGCTTATAGTGCCTGCATATTTGAACTGTTTCTTACTGAAATTGGTACACCTTGTTTGCTGTAGCATAGACTAGATCCAGGTCTGCTGAATCTAGCTTTGTTTTTAGGCTTATTTCCCTGAAACGCTAATTCCACCTAAAATGTGGCTTTTCAGCACTTCTGTGGATCCCTAGTGATATCTGCATTGCTTAGTGTACTTTTTTCCTTGTTTCACTTGAAAGAAAGTTACTATTTGTCGTTTTAAGTTACCTGTAACACATTGCATTTAAGTTACCTGGCACTTGCTCACTAAAGCAATTGTATAAGTCAGCACTAAAAAATTAAAAGTACTACACCCTCACAAACTCCCCTTGAGTACCTTGTTCCCCATTGGCCCTTTTTTTCAATTATAAAGGAATTCCCAATACTTGTCTAGCATGTCCAAAGGTCAGTTGTCAATCTCCTCTCCGGTCCAGCTGGTGAATCTGGGAATCTTGAGTCAATGTTACAACTGCCTCATGTACACAGACAACCCTCTCCTCCTCCCAACAAATTCCAACACATGTGAGAGATGCAACCATATAGCCAAACTGGAGGCTAAGCTCTCTCAACTCAGTACTGGCGTAACCAGTCAGGAGGAGAAGGAAACCACACTCACTACAATTCCAGTCTCACATAGACCTACCACGACAGCAAACCAAACACATAAACACACAAAAACATACTCGGAGGCTCTAAATAAAAATCTGCCTAAGCAGCAGAGACCTCCAAAGCAGACACCCAAGCAACTGCTACCCCAAAACAAAACACATGCAATACATAGCTCACAAAGCCAGTATGCCGAACAGTCACAGCCCTTAAGGCTAAACACACCTGATACACTTGTAATAGGTGACTCTATCGTCAGGCAAACTGACGTCCCGCTCACCAGGCTGAACAAGAAGGTCACAATGAGCTGCCTGTCTCCCGCTAGGATCCACCACATAACACAAGTGCTCAGGTCACTCCAAGGCAAGTACAAATATGACTCTCTCATTATACATGCTGGTGTGAATGACCTGAGACGTACCTCCCTGGACTATATGAAAAGAGACATATAGGAGCTCTCTGAGCATGTAGCCCAGGCCGGTATGACCCTGACCTTGAGTAGCATCTTACCCTCACCAAGAATGATGCCACAATATGAAGACAAGATGATCAATTTCAACAGTTGGCTTAAGTATTGGTGTCATTCAAAGGTGATCCAATGCCTGTCAGCCTGTGATGACATGCTCGACAAGCCACGATGCTGCGCTAGGGATGGCTTGCACCTGTCACCCCTGGGCTTTTGGATATTGGCAAAGGCTCTTGCTACCCCCATAGTGCCTTTTTTAGGCAAGGCTCAAAAGACACACCCACCTCCATAGGTATCACAAGGGATGAGAAACTAAGAGTAATGCTACTCAACGCCAGAAGTCTAAACCTCAGGATGCACGCACTCGAAACTCTCTCTAGCATGGAGAACATCGATATCTGAGCAGTAACAAAAACCTGGTTCAAGGCTCCCGAGAGCACCCCAGCACTACCAGGTTATACCTCATACCATGCTTTTTGGCCCCAAACCTTGGACCGAACCACAAAAGGAGGGGGAGTATCAATATTCGTCAAAGATACCCACACCTCCAGGTTGGTGGCACAGCACGAAGCATCAGAGACTGTCCATGTGCAACTAACAGTGGGTAAAACTGCCTTCCAGTTTATAGCCCGCTACAGACCACCCTCCCAAACCCAGGAACCCCACTCGGCCTTCCTGAGAACACTGGAAAATATGAAGGTCTCTCCAAACACCATTATATTGGGCGACTTCAACTACCCAAACATAGACTGGGAGCATTACTCTAGCTCCAAAACCCTAGCCCAAAGCTTCCTAGAATTTATAAACTCAAATGCTATGGAACAACTTGTTACCACTCCCACAAGAGGGGAAAACATTACTGGACCTGATCATCACCAACATGGGGACTCTATGCTCCAGACCAGAAGTGTATCCCTCACTGGTAAGATCAGACCAGAAACTAATCTCACTGGATATTCACATCCCGACCCCACCACCTGCCCAGAAAATCACAGTGAAAAACTTCTCTAAAGCAAATTTCACACTCCTCAAAATCGAGGTGGAATCCTTTAAAGCCCCTGAGCCTGTGGAAAATACGGCCCAGACCGCAGAATCCTTTATAAACACTTTCTATGAACACCTTCAGGAATGCATGGATCATGCAATCCCAAATAAATCCAAGACTCAATCCTCCAAAGGCAGACGTCCTGTCTGGTGGACCACAGCCATAAACAAACTATACAATAGAAGGAGGAAGCTACTACATGATAGAGCAAAATCCCAAAAAGGGAAGGCATCTCTGATCAGTATTAGCAAAAAACTACGGGCACTCATAAAATAGTCTAAGGCCAGCTTCGAGAAAAAAAATGCACAGGACACTAAGGATAATCACAAGGCTTTCTTTAGTTATGTTAGAAACCTGGGTGGGAATTCCCAGATATGCTCAGAATTACTCCAAAATGACAAAAAAAATGCATCGAACCCACAGACGTTGCCAACATCCTAACTGAAGGGTTCAGCGCAAACTTCTCCCCCCCCCTCCTCACCAAAAGTGCAAATATCTATCCCAGCAGAGTGCTGCCTCCCTGACATCTCAGATGCTCAGGTAAGAGCTGCCCTCTCCAAAGCTACAAACACAGCATCAATGGGACCAGACAGTGTCCCGGGCTGCGTCCTACATGAACTCCAAGAAGAGCTAAACCCAAACATAAAACTACTGTTCAATCTCAGCCTTACTACAGGATATGTACCCAAAGAGTGACGTACAGCAACAGTGGTCCCTCTCCACAAAGGTGGTGCCTCAACGGATCCTGGAAACTATCGCCCCATAAGCCTGACTAGCTTGGTCTGCAAAGCTATGGAAAAGATCATCATGGACCTCATAAATAAAGATATTGGGGACCTACAGACACTGGATCCTAACCAGTTCAGCTTTGTTAAGGGCAGATCCTGCCTCTTAAACCTGGTCGATTTCTTTGAAACAGTCACCAAGGGCATTGACGAGGGGAAGGTGGTCCACACAGCCTACCTGGACCTCGCAAAAGCCTTCGATACAATACCCCACTCGGGCATTATAGATAAGCTCACCAGCTTAAATATAAACCCCTATGTCACTAGATGGGTTGCAAACTGGCTCAAGGACAGAACACACCTGGTTAGAATTGCTGGAGCCATGTCAGACTCCAAACCTGTTACAAGTGATGTCCCACAAGGCTCAGTCCTGGGACCTCTCTTGTTCGGTATATATTTCTCGGAGGTACAGGTGAACACGGAAGGACTGTGGCTGACCAAGTTCGCAGATGACTGCAAACTGTGCACCATAATCGACTTTCCAGCCGACACAAGCATCCTCCAAAAGGGCCTCATAGAAACAGACAACTGGTGCCAGAGCCATGGCCTCAAGCTAAACGCCAAAAAGTGTATAGTCATCCCCTTTGGCAAAAACAGTGCCCACAAATTACCACATAGGTGGTAATCCATTAAGTACAGAAGAAGTAATTAGGGACCTGGGGACCCAAGTTGATAGCAATCTCTCATTTGACAACCACGTGGCCAAAGTGGTTAGAAAAACATTTTATATAGCCCACCTAATCATGAAGGGATCGACATCTAGATCAGCGGAGGTCATCGTGCCTCTTTACTCATCCCTCATCAGGCCCATAATTGAGTACAGTGCCCCTTTTGGGATGTACCTTACCAGACACCTGCAGCAACTGGAAAGACCCCAAAAGTACCTCACCAAGAGGATCAAAGGGCTCAAACAGATGCCATATGCTGCCCGGTTAAAGAAACTCCAGCTCTAGTCAGTGGCATGCCACCTGCTCAGAGGCGATCTGTGCCTAACGTATAAAGCCATGTCCAACCTGGAATTAATGGACATGCTGCACCTCAGAAAATCCAAATCCCATCGAGCTACACGCTCGAGAGACTTGAACCTCAGCACTGAAATAAATAGGACATGCTGGAGGGACAGATTCATAACCCAGAGGCTCCCTTCACTCTGGAATAAAATCCCAGTCCAGGTTAGGCATAGTGCTTCATTGACTCTCTTCAAGAGGAATCTTGATGAGTGGATTGGAGATTGTAGGTTTACCCCGTGTATCACTTCTGTGTCACTGTTAGACAGAGGCACAGTGTATTAACCTTGAAAAAGGGCATAGCAAAATTAATTTAAAATGGGTGGCGAAAGCCAAACACACTCTGGCTAGGCTTATAAATGCCCTATGTCAGATAGCCTAGTATGAAGCTATATATATGTATATACACACAGGCACACACTCACATTATATATATATATATATATATATATATATATATATATATATATATATATATATACGTATATATATACACACACACACACCCACATATATATAATATATACACACATTTGTATATATGTGTGTGTGTGTGTGTGTATATATATATATATATATATATATATATATATATAAAAAATAACTAAGTTTGTTATAAGCCTCCTCTTTATTTCTACATCTAAGTAACACATATTGGTTTTGGAATATTCCATGGTGAATCTAAAAAAATCAGTGATCTCATTAATATATAGAAGAAAATTCATTAAGTCCGTATTTCTGTATCTACCCAAAAAATGCAGATATCGTCCAGATAATGCTCATTTTCCATGGATCATGAAACCTAGATTTAAATACATGTATATTCCCTCAATAGGCTTATTTGCAAAGAACAGGGCACATGCTACTCCCTTGGCTACCCGTGTTTTTGTTGAAAAATTCTCCCAGCAAAGCTTATCAAATTGTTTAATAGAATACTCTCTATTAAATCCCATAGAACATGAATAGGTACACTATCTAAAGTACTTGGTCACATAGATTAGGGATGGAACGGTTTTATGAATACCCGTGTGTAATAGCTGAAAAAAGATCTTTCACCACAGCAGTTACAAAAATAATCTCGTCATCATATCTGGAGTCACTTTTTTAAGGAGATCCCCCAGGTTCTTAACAAGATACTTCTTTTCCACTACCCCTTTAAGTTTGCCATCAACATATTTTGGCAAGGTGTGCGTATTGGAATTCTTTGCATTCATTGTTGGGCATAAAGGTGGATCTAAAGTGTTTTTATGAATTTTGGGAGTTCTAAAATTGGAAGGGATTTGAGAGTTTTCAACTTTCAAATGTATGTACTTTTACTGTTTTTTACTGTTTTTTGTTCCAGCATTAAAAGATCATATAATAAACTATCTAGCTTTGAATAAGCCGTATTTAACTAATTTCTTGAAACTTCATAGGTATCATCATATAGTATTCAATCCATTTTAACATAATCGTTAGTGTTCATAATCACCAACCCCCAGCCCCTTTATCTGGTTTCATAAGTATTCTTCCTATGTTCTTACATGTTGTTGTTGTGTCTTTCGGCATTTCCTGGTTAGGGGTCGCCACAGCGGAACTCAGGTCCGCTAATGATTGGTAGCTGATTTTTACATGCTGAGTTACCAGCCCTGACACATAACCTTCAACGAAGTTACACCCATTCACGCATGTCTACACGTAGAAGACTCTCTAGCTGAGAATCAAACTGGACAGCGTCGTACTGTGAGGCAACAACACTACTGCACATATACTGTTCAAAATGTCCTTCTCATGATTCAGGTTATGTTATCTGTGTTGCCTTGTAACATCCATCTTATGTCATCCTCTCCTATTTTTTCAAACAGAGATATCATCGGGGTGTAGGGTTGAATTAAATGCACTCTTTCATGAGGCTTTCTATGCGTGTGCCTGTTAAGTTTCTTTATTGGCGAAAGTATTTGAAAATTTAGTTTCTAGAGTATAGTTTTAGGTCAGAGTGTTTACCAAGTTTGTTGTCTTTCTTGATCCAATTGTCAAACCGTTCAAATAGATTAGTTAGGGTCACATTGATATCTTCATTAATAAAATTGCAAATCTTGAAGTCACCCCTTGCATTAAGCACAGTCCCATTTAGTAATCTGATAATGACATCTAAGTTACAGTCATCTGCAAACTTTAACAGTAGGCCAGATGTCCTGGCCTGAAAGTCTGAGAAATATGTCAAAAAGCTCAGTTTTGGGTTCTCTCCTTTGTGGTACACCACTGGTAACTTTTTTGCTTTAGAACTGGCATCTGCTACTCTAACCACATGTTTTGTTAGAGAACCAATTGCTATCTGTTGCACAGTATAAGGATCTATATTCAGACGTACAATTTTGTCAGTAATGTTTGCATGAGGAATGGTGTCTAAGGATGGGTCTAGATATGCTGTATGCACTACATAGCCAGTATCTACTGATTCAATTACTTTTTCAAAGAAATTAATGAGGTTAAAGAGGCAGGATTTTCCTTTGGTAAAGCCAAGTTGATGATGTTCTAGGGTTAAGAGATTTTGTGTCCAGATTAATGAAGTCTAAGATAATATGCTCTATAGTTGTACTTGTGAGGCTAGTGAGACTAATGAATCTATAGTTACCAGGGCCTGTGGTTGAGCCACCCTTGTGTAATGGTGTTGCAGTGGCTGTTTTCCCGGCTTTTAGAATGTAATCAGAGGAGAGGCTTAAATTATAGAGCGTAAATAGGGGGTTCAGAAAGGCCATATTTGGCAATGATAATCAGGCAACCTGATATGTTGTCAGGGCCCATGGATGAAGTTTCTGAAAGGGCTGAGAGAACTTTTTGCATTGTAATTAAAGGGGATGGCTAGGATTGTGGAACCTGTGGGATAGCTATAATTGTGGTTAGGGTAAAATTTGATGGTTAGGATATTGGCTGTTTTCATTGAATCAAAGGGTGTAGTGTTATTGTGGACTAGTGAACACTTTTGTGTGTTATTTCTTAAATTCCTGACATAGTTAAAGATTTACAATCATTTTTGATTTTAGTGACTATTTTAAGTTCATATTCAGATTTGAGCTTTCTAATGGGTTCTCTTAAGCTCTTTATTTGCTTAATTGTGCTCTTAGGGTAGGTAGAAGGAGGCCTCCTATGAGGTTTAATTAAGCAGTCTTTCTCTTATATAATTTGTATACAGGTATTCCACCACAGGAGTTTGGTTTTATGTTTCACATTATATTTGTTGTGGATAGGGGCTGAATGTCAAAACAACTATTTAAGTGGGATTAGAATTCAGAGGCATAGGTAGTTTTAGAGTAGGATCCTACAGGGGAGGATCACAGCAGAATTTAAGTAATCAGTTCACTAAAGAAGGCTTGCTTTTGAGAAGTCCTTAAACAGCTGTTTACAAGAGAAGTACTACTAGTTTTAAAAGAAAGGGCCATTAAGTTATGGTCTGATTTAACAAGGCATGATATATGGAGATGTACAAGAAGTGGCCATATTTGTGAGTACTAGATCCAAGATATTTGAGCACCTAGTAGGACAGTTAACTACTTGTGAAAGAGATTTAGCATTTGTCATGGCATGCAAAACACTTAATTGACAGCTGTTGGTAGTGTAGGTCAGCCAGTTTAATGATGGATCCTTGAAGTCCCCCAATAGAAAGGTCTTGGGTTTAATGGGAATTTAAGCTAATGTGTTAAGGTAACTATGTTACTTAGAAGGGGGACATAGATGGTGTTTCACAACTAGCTGTGAAGTTTTCATTAGACTTGTTTAGGGTGATTTGGATTTGTGGGAGTTCACATGTTGTGTCTCAAGGAATCAATCATGAGGTGTTTGATATCCTTGACAAATATTGATCCAGCGTTGCCCATTTTCGTCCATTCAAACATGTGGGTTGTCAGAGCCAACTGGATCTTACCTGGGCGCCGAACTCAAGCTCATCAGTTCCAGAGCTCTGACTCCTCCCCTACCCTTAATACCATATGTTGAAATACAGACGCTTATATCTCGGTTGCTGCTTGAACAGTTCCTATGTGCGT
This sequence comes from Protopterus annectens, assembly GCF_019279795.1. Taxonomy (NCBI): domain Eukaryota; kingdom Metazoa; phylum Chordata; order Ceratodontiformes; family Protopteridae; genus Protopterus; species Protopterus annectens. The sequence continues at coordinate 308,908,515 of NC_056737.1, forward strand.
AGAACTCCACAATTAGTGATTTTTCCTGATAATACTCCTCTCCTACAATGAGAGTTTATTTAACTCGTACTAAATATTTCTCCCTCATTCTCAGTAGTTTACACATTGTCCTTTCATACTTTAGATTTTTCTATTTTTAGACCTATAATACTACTGTCTTCTGGTTATTGTAGATACCTTAGTATTTAATGTGTGCACAGCACTCAACCTTCCAGCTCCAAAATCAGGGACACTAGCCATTAAGATGTGGAACGCATACTAACGGCTTACTAACAGCTTCAACTAGTAAGATCATAGTATGGTTAGAATATGCTGGTTTTACTAGCAAAAGATCTTTTAATGAATTTATATGATTAATTTCTGTATACCATGGTTATCAGTTAAAAAAATTCTTAACACTGAATGTGTGACCGACCCTTTCAGTGTGGTACTTTGAGAAGCATGAACTTTAAGACCCCAGATGAGGTCCTCTTAATGAGGTGCACTTGAGAGATATAAGTGTGCAATGTAATTTCTTTGATTATTTTATCTTTTTCAGTCTTAGTATGTCAGATATGTCAAGCTTCAAAAAAATGTTTGTAGTGTGGGCACAAGTTGCTCACTCAGGGTCCACACTGTGTGTCACTATTGTCTTAGTGTAGCTCACCTAGACACAGACTGCCAGTCTTGTATGGCTTCCTGTGCCAGGTCTCTTCAAACACAGTGGGATAAATTAGTTCTTAAGGGGCTCCATCCAAGTCAGACAGGAGCTACTCCTTCACGTTCTCCTTCTACCTCTTCTCGCAAAGAAAAGGATAAATCAAACCCACATCTCAGGATAAGGAGAAAGAAAAGCAGAGGAGTAAATCTCCTTTGAAAGCTTTGAAAAAATCCCCAAAACCAAGTATGTCTGTCGGTCCCAATCTGAATATTCCGAGAAGGACGGAACTGACAATCCCTCCACAGTGAACTCCTCCAAGGACAAGATTTTCACCAGAACCGGTGACTTCAAGATTTTATTCACCAATACTTTAAGAAAAGAGAGATTCTCAACCTCCTTCAATAGCATCATCCTCAGTGGTCTAGACGGCTTACAGAGATCGACATTGTTTTTTTAGGTTGCAGAATACAGCTTGGAGTTATCCCAACATTGTCCCCTGAGAAGGTGCTAACTTTTGGCTATCTTAACCCCCCCCCCCCTTGCAAGAATCCACCCCAGTCTAACCTTTGGCTTTGGGTTCATTGGAACTGATTGAAACCTTTTGTTCCTTTGTTGGCTCTGGAGCTCCTAGCCTCTTTGACCCAAACTGTATTCAATCTCTCTTAATGCTGATTCCATCAGATAGAGGTAAGACTTGGAGCAGAGCTTAGGATGAGTTATTTGACACCATGATTGTGTGCCGTTTGTTCCCCTCTGGACTGAGATCCACTTAAGAAATGTGGCTCATTATCGCTGAGATTTTTTTCTTTTTGGAACAGAGGGAATCATCAGCACTGATAGCAGCCTCTGCTTTCAAAGCATTTGAAAGGGTTTTATCATCTTCCAAAGACAAGGCAGCTACTATTACTCAAACCCGACCTGTAAATCTGATGTTCTTCATCCCACATTGCTGCAGTCCTAACTCTTGGGTAGTCCGCTGCCCCAGTCGGCCCGAATACCAAAGTATAAGGCTGACGTCGGTCAGGGCGCATTAGTCTGACGTCAGGACGTCAGGGTACAAATGCGCATGACCGACGTCATATCCTCAGTCTTTTTTGCCGCATGGTCCGATGCAGAAGCAGTATTGCGAGTGCAGGTTGGCGTTCTGAAATTTTCTGAAGTCGGAGTTTCAGACCGAATCAAAGTTGGCTAAGTACCCCGTTGGGGAATATTTTGGTTTTTTTCTTGCCTCAGTATTTAACCGGATGTCAGAAAAAGTGAATAATTGTATTTCTTGTGGGAAACAGATACCTCATAGGGATTACCATACCTTGTGTATACCTTGCTTAGGGCCTGAGCACGACGTTGTTGGATGTCGCTCTTGTGCTAGATTTAACAAACGCACTATTAAGAGAAGGTTAGACTGTGCCAGGTTAGTTTTTGGGAAGCGTTGTAATTATAAAATGCCGCCGGATGCTCCGCCCGCTTCATCAAAAAGCGCAAGGACAAAGCAGCAAAGCCTAGGTTGGAAGAGCCGCCTGTCCCGGACGCCGGTTCTTTAGAGGGCTCGGTGGAGCCGGAGGTTCTGCCAGAAGTCTCTTTGGAGTCTCAGGGAGAGACTTTACTGTTACAGGATGTTTCCTCTCAGGAGGTAGGCCAGGCTGAGGGGCTTCTCAGGTAACTGTTCTCCCCTCCCTTCCTAAGGTGGTTAGGCCCTCCCCTTCTGTTTCCAAGGCTTCTTCGAGAGGCAGGCCAGGTTTAACTTCAGTGGGGGTTTCTCCTAGTTCTTCAGGGTCTCTGCCTAAGAAACATATGCTTAAAATGGCAGAAGATTTGATTACTATGATTAGAGGTTCTATGCCCCCTCCTGATAAGAGGCCTAGGGTGGAACCTGACCTTGAGAGTTTTGAGCAGTGTTCGGAGGCTTCTGAGTCTTCGGCTGAAGACTTGCAGGAGTATCCTCCTTATTCGGATTCTGATGTAGATGATTCTACTCCTTCGGCTTCTCCTCCTGAGGATTTTTCTTTTTCAGAGACTCTTCATTCCATGAGGGAGCATTTTAAATGGGAAGGTCAAGATTTTTCTGATTCCAGGAAAAGGCTAAGGGAATTTTTGTTTTTACCCCAGCACAGGCCTTTGGCTATACCTCCTGTTCTGGAGGTGGTGGAAGATGTTTTTGCAGAGGCTTCCCTGAACCCTGATTCTTTGCCTCCTGCTCCAGTTAAACCGGATAGGTATTATAGGGTGCCTGAAGCTCATAAGTATCTTTTTAAGAGTCCTAGGGCAGACCCAGAAACCGTTTCTCAGGGGCCTAAAGGTGTTAAGGCTTCTGTTGTTAAAAATCCTGTTCCTCCTGATGAGGCAAGGGCTTTGGATAGATGGGGAAAGAAGGTGTATACTTCTTCCACTTTAGCCATGAGGGCTTTGAATTGCCAGTTCCACATGTTAAAATACCAAAATTATCTCCTTTCACAATTGAAGTCTAAGGTGGATGCTCTGGCGGAAGGTATTGAGTGTAAAGAGTTGCAGGATTTAGTTCATGTTTCTGAACAGGTGGGTAAGCATTCTTTGCAATGTGGTTTTGATGCTGTACAGGCCTCTCGAGGGTGGCTGCCACTGGTTCTGTTCTTCGCAGGCACGCCTGGTTGAGGGATCAGAATTTGGCTGAGCATGTTAAGACAAGGATTTTAGATGCTCCATTACAATCTGATGTGTTGTTTGGTTCGCCTGTGGAAGCAGTTTTAAAGAAAATGGAGGACAAGGCTAAGTCTATGCAGACTGTTAAAGATTTTTTGCAGGTTCAGCCTCCAAGTTTAGTAGAAATTGGCCTACTAAGGGGTGGACATATCCTTCTTATGATTCCCAGTCTAGGGGTAGGTCTAGACGTGGCAGGGGCAGAGCTCAAGGTTCTTTTAGGCCTAGAACAGGGAGTTCACCTGCTCAGTCTTCTGGTGAGGGCAGGGGTCAGTCCTTTCAGAACAGACCCAATGACCTGCCTTTTCAGCTGCCAGAGCCTTCTTGTCTGGCAGCACCTTTGGGAGGAAGGCTGGCACTTTTCAAAGAAAATTGGAGTTTAATTACCCAAGACAGATGGGTATTGGATATCATTCACCACGGTTACAGGTTTTATTTCCATACCTTGCCTCCTTTCAAAGGCATGTCAGACATTCCTCCTCTACAAAGAAAAGAGGCTCACAAGCAAATTTCTCTGTTACTTCAAATAGGGGCCATTCAGCCGGTTCCTGTGCCAGAAAGGGGCCTAGGATTTTATTCTCGCCTGTTCCTAGTACCAAAAAAGGGGAACACGTGGAGACCAATTTTGGATTTGTCTATCCTCAACACTTATCTGGACATTCCCAAGTTCAAGATGTTGACGTTGCAACAGCTTTTACCTCTGCTGGGAAAAGATCATTGGATGGTAACTTTAGATCTCAAGGAGGCTTACCTTCATGTGCCTATCAGACTAAGTTGCAGGAAGTATCTGCGTTTGAGCTGGGAATTCCCATTATCAGTTCTCTGCATTGCCCTTTGGCTTATCTACTGCGCCCAGAGTATTCACAAACGTTCTGGCTCCAGTGATAGCTTACTTCAGGCTAAAAGGAATACAAATCTATCCTTACTTGGACGACTGCCTGATTCTGGCTCAAGAAAAGGAAGACCTTTTGCAGCATTTGGAATATGTGATAGCAGTGCTAAGATGCCTGGGGTATTCTGTGAACGAAATAAAGTCCAGTCTAGTACCCTCTCAAGACATGTGCTTTCTGGGTGTGAGACTGAATACAGCAACCCAGATGGCCTTTTTAACCCCGGACAAACAAAAGAATCTTTCACTTTACTTCCATCAACTATCTCTTCAGTCCGGGCTGACTGCAAGGACAGTCCTTCAAGCCTTAGGGTTCATGGCATCTTGTATTCTGGTGCTTCCCAATGCCAAACTGCATATGAGGAAGCTGCAATGGTATCTCAAAAATGTATGGACACAGCACTGCCAGGATTTGGACACTGTCATTCAAATAATACCTTGCATTCAAAAGGAATTTTTGTGGTGGGCTCAGGAATGTCACCTAAACAAGGGACTCTCTGTGACCCGGCCAGAGGCGAGTCAGATTCTAACGACAGATGCCTCAGACATAGCTTGGGGAGCTCATCTGAAAGGAAAGTGGATACAAGACAAGTGGCCTGCCAGACTACAGCATCTACATATCAACATGAAGGAGATGTTGGCAGTCCAGTTTGCATTACTGGCTTTCAAGGAGTTACTTCTTCCAGGGCAGGTGTTGATTCTAACAGACAACACAACTGTCATGTGGTACATCAACAAACAAGGGGGAACACATTCTTATCCTCTATGCAGGCAAGCAATGATTTTGTGGGAGACTGCGCTCAGCTTGCAACTAAATCTTCAGGCAAGGTTTCTGCCGGAGCACAGAACTCCTTAGCAGATGTGTTAAGCAGGCAAATCATGGATCCCCACGAGTGGAAACTGGATCTTCATGTATTTCAAAATTGACAGTGTCATGGGGAACTCCAGACATAGATCTGTTCGCTTCTCCACTAAACCACCAGCTGCCAAAGTTTTGCACGGAAAGGTTTCATCACACAGCTTGGAAAGTGGATGCTCTTTCTTTCAGTTGGAAAAATCTTCATGTGTACGCCTTTCCGCCTCTGCCTCTCCTCCCAAAGGTACTCCTAAAGGTCAGACAAGACAAGCCAAGGATGATTTTAATAGCTCCAGATTGGCCTCGACAACACTGGTACCCATTACTGAGGAGTCTGGTAAGGAAGCCTCCATGGCCTTTACCTTTGATTCCACACCTATTGTCTCAGAGGGACGGTCATCTACTCAATGTCAAGCTTCACTCTCTTCATCTAACAGCCTGGCATATTCTGTTTTGAACCACAGCAGGTCTCAACTTCCTCAACAAGTTTTGAATGTTATTATGGAAGCCAGGAGACCTAGTACAAGGAAAGTGTATGCAGACAAATGGAAGAGATTTTTATTTTGGAGTGCAGCAAAGGATTTGGAGGTTTCTGAGCCTAATTTGAGTGTGGCTCTTCAATATCTTACTGAGTTATTGGACAAAGGTTTGTCTTTCTTTTCCATTAAGATTCATGCTGCAGCAATTTCAGCTCACTATGATTGTGACCCACCATTGTTTTCTCATCCTTTGTTTAAGCAATTTCTTAGAGGGGCAAAGAATATAAGACCCCCACGTAGAGCTCCTACTCCTGCTTGGGACCTCAATTTTGTGTTGGAGAAACTTACTCTACAACCTTTTGAGCTCATGCTACTGCTGAATTGAAATACGTGACATGGAAGAGTGCTTTTCTGTTGGGCAGTATTTCTGCAAGAAGGGGGTCTGAATTGCAGGCCCTTATGGCGGTTGAGCCTTTTGATTTTCCATAAGGATAGGGTATCATTACGCACTAATCCTTCCTTTATGCCTAAGGTGGTCTCTAGTGTGGCTTTAAACCAAACTATTCATTTGCCCACTTTTTATGCAGATCCCCAAAATAAGGGGGAAAAGATTTTGCACAGTTTAGATGTACACAGGCAGTTGCGTTATTATTTAAGCAGGACTAGGGATTTTAGGCAGTCTCAGCAGTTGTTTGTTTCTTTTGCTTTGAGTTCTCAGGGCAAGCCTGTGTCAAAACAAACTATTTCTAAGTGGATTGGGTTTTGCATTGCATTTTGTTATTCCCATCATGGCAAGGACATTCCAGCTGGGATTAGGCCTCATTCCACTAGGGCTACTGCCACTTCAACAGCATTTCTAAGGGGGGTGGCAACTAAGGATATTTTGGAGGCAGCTACTTGGAGTTCAGTGCATACTTTCTCTAAGCATTACCACCTTCCTCTCTACTCTAAATCTAGGGCTGGTTTTGCCACGGCTATTTTGCAGGGCATGTTGACAGCTCCAGCTTCTTTATGATTTGCCAGCCTCACTTACCTCTGCTTTGGGATTCTACCCAAGTGTTAGGACTGCAGCAATGTGGGATGAAGAACATAGTACAGTTTTGTACCTACCATAAATGTAGATGTTCAAGATCCACATTGCTGCAGTCCAATTTACCTCCCTCCTTCCCTCTGTGTTTAGGGGTGGTTGTGTGGGTGGGGTTGTACTTTTGTAAATTGTATATATTGTATATATATTTGGTACAGGAGTGTTTGGTGTTTTTTGGTTTTGGCCTTATCTTTTTAGGGTCTTCTGACATCTGGGGCAAGAAAAGACTGAGGATATGACGTCGGTCATGCGCATTTGTACCCTGACGTCCTGACGTCAGACTAATGCGCCCTGACCGAGGTCAGCCTTATACTTTGGTATTCGGGCCGACTGGGACAGCGGACTACCCAAGAGTTAGGACTGCAGCAATGTGGATCTTCGAACATCTACATTTATGGTAGGTACAAAACTGTACTTTTCTTCTCCTCTACATTTAATTGCACAGGAATAGTCAGCTCTAAGGGCTTCTGAGAAAATCTTTTTTGTCAGTTCTCTGTGTGATTCTGACCCTTGTGCTGAACCCCCAGAAGGTGTTCCCAGAAAACGGACATGTAAGGGCTAACATCTAGACTCATCACCAGTGTCTTTCATAAAAGATACTGACCTAGAGGAAGAAGAGGATTGCCCTCACTCCCTCTCTGAAAATGTCTCCTTTGGAGGCATTCAAGAGTTAATGAAGCAGAGGAGGAGTATGGACGTCACAAGACTGTTCTCCTTTTGAGTCCGTATTCTTGGAAGCTTTTGGTGCCAGACCAGCTTCATCCTGAATGGTATCACCTGTTGATTCCCATATAGACCTATCTGCTCACTGGGCATGGAAATTGTAAAAAAGTAAGGCAGTTGCATATTGCCTGCCCTGACTTGATAGTAAGTACAGGAGTAAGGGTCCACCTGTAGATGCTGTGGTGGTGGTAGTAGCCCCCAAGAAAGAGCTATTGGAAGAAAGCTTTTTCTGTTCATTTCCCTAATAGTGTGTCTAGGGTGATAGATATGATAAGTGGACTTGCATGTCAGTGACTTTTGCCCTTAGATTGCTGAACTGTTTTGCTCACCGTACAAGATTCCAGAGACTTAACAAAGGAGATTATCAAGTCCCTCTCATGGGTATTGGCTCATGTTCAGAAAACTGTGAACTCCCAGCTTTCCACCCTGCAGTTATCTAATGTGGCTATGCATCTACTTTCGAATACAGTTAATGGCGCAGCCAGAGCAGCACTATATGCTGTCATGTTTGGATGGAGTTGTGTGACTTCACGGAAGGCTTTAAGTCCTTCATTAATGCCCCCTATGATGGGTACACCTTATTTGGACCTAAAGTCAAGGAAAGACTTACCAGGAGTCAACAGGATGGCAAAAAACTCTGTGCAATTGTAGTACGCTTCTCCACCCTCAAAAAAAACAGAGATTGGGAAAGATGTGGTTCCTCAAATCAGAATTATTTCCATGATTTCCAAGGTGAAAGACCTTCCTATGGCAAAGGGTTGGACAATTTTAATGGACAGTACCCAAGAGGCAGAGGTGGACTGCAGACTAAAGGCTTTTGAGGTACCTTTTTGGAGAACGCATTTCATCACCCCCTGAATGGTTGCCTGACTGCTGCGCATTGGAGGCAGTCGGGGGTGGGTCTCTGTCCTTACATCCTGAAGCCTGGCAAAAGATAACATCAGATTCATGGGTGCTAAGGGTAATACCCAGAGGATATGACCTTACTCAGTGCCCTTCCTCTTTCAGCCCCAAAGAAAAAAAAAAAGTCCCTGGTGTTCCACCCAATCAGCAGAACGTAGCAGCCATAGAATTTTCAAAGCTGCTACAAAAATATCATCCAACCAGTGCCCCCCCATGACCACTTAGAATCTGAAGTCTATTCCAGATTCTTTTAGTACTAGAGTAGACTGGGGATTCAGACGCATCTTAGATTTAAGTCACTTGAACAAGTTTGTAAAAATAGAAAAACAGACAAAATTCCAGATGGTAACGGTTCAGACCTTTTGCCTCCTACTAAAGAAGGATAATTGGATGTGCCCCACAGATGCTTACTATTGCATCAGAATAGTAAAACACTCTTAAGAGATATGAGTGCTTTCTGCCGAGAACCAAACATTTCCAATGCAGAGCTGTGTTGTTTGGTCTCACCACAGCCCCCAGGGTGTTTACCAAGATCATGGCAGCTTTAGTGGCTCTTCTTTGTCTTCAAAAGATGCAGTTCTTTCCATCTTTAGACAGTTGGCTTCTCACTGCTCCCACTGAGCATCTCCTTCACAAACACCAGGGCCATGTACACCAGTTGCTTCAGAACTGAGAATTTTCATTAAATCTTCCAAAATGTCAGTTGACTTAGATGTAAACCATCAATTCATAGAATGCCACCTGAATACAAAATTTTAGATAGTTGTCCTTTCCCTAACCAAAGCAAACTTGGTACGCCTGACAGCCCTACTTGTTCTTCACCACCCAAATCCACCAGCGAGGTTAATCCTACATCTCTAAGGGCTCATGACCTCTACAATTCATATGATTCCTCTAGCAAGATATTTCTTGAGAGTACTACAATGGACATTATCAGTACAGTGAACACAGTCCATCCACCCTCTACATGCAGAGATTCTGATGACACAGGTTTGCAGAAACCACATCACATAGTGATTAATCTCCTCATTGGTGACCAATGGCCATCCTTTCCAGCTGGATCTCCTACAGCAACAGTGACCACAGACGCATCCCTTCTAGGATAGTGGTGGTGGGCATTTTGAAGGGAAGCTGGTCCAAGGTACATGGTCAATGACAGAGACCAGTCTTCACATCAGTATCTTGGAGGTGAGGGTGGTTCTCCTAGTGCTGCAAGCATTTCAGGACCTATTTCCTCAAGGGTGTGATATCCATTCACCAGACAACATGATTTTTGAATGGTACATCAGTAAACCAGGAGGAACCCATTCATACCCTCCTTTTCGGGAAGTCATGAGGGTTTTTCAGTGGGTGATGCCTTCACAGTGCTTTCTTATTGGAATTCACATCCCAATAATCTCCAGTGTACTTGCGGATGAATTGAACAGAAGACTTCTAATTCCTCACAAGTGGTCCCTTAACCCTGAAGTGGCACAAACAAATTTTCAGCTGCTGGGGGCAGCCTGTCTGCTATTGCTTTGCCTTCTATCTAAAGAACAAATGCAGCAGGTACTTTGCCCTGATTTTCCCACAGGGAGAGTCTCTGAGAGATGCTGTGATCCACAGTTGGCACCTGGGACACTTGTATGCATTTTCCCCGTTGCCTCTAATGCGCAAGTTCATACTGAAAGCCATATAGTCCAAGGCCACTGTTATCCTCCTCTGCACCCTTTTGGCCCTGACAGACTTGGTTCCCTCTCCTGTGGCCTCTTGTCGTACGTCCTTCATGGATGCTGGATCATTATCCAGATCCTCCTATCCCTTCCCTCTGTACCACTTACTTCAGATCAGATGTCAGTAAAGTTAACCGCAAGGTTCCTCCAGTTTCACCCTTAGCCAGAGATGCTAGGCTTCCTTCTGCGGTGGTCAACATTTTGTCTGCTTTTCAGAATCCTTTTACTAGTAAAATTTATCACACCAAATGGAAGAGATTTTTAATTTGGACATTTACCAAGGGGCTAGACCCCTTTTCAGCACCAGTACCATCTATACTTGAATTTCTCTCTGATTTCTTTGACACAGGCTCTAGTTTTGCAAATATCAAGATTCATTTGTCAGCTCTTTCCAATTTCCATGTTGATGTTAACAATATAGCCATTAAGATCTCAAAAGCCTTCCTTAAGGGTACGTTTTTGATGAGACTGCCCGTTAGGGACTTAGCACCTCCATGGGAGATTGCCATTCTCTTACAAGCTCTCACACAACCCCCTTTTGAACCTGCTAATAAGGTGGATTTAAAATTTCTTTCTTGGAAAACTATTTTTCCTGTCGCAGTAATATCAGCCAGATGAATCTCAGAACTACAAGCCCTTTCATCAAAACCACCATATTTTTTTTCCCTCACAAGGACAGGGTTTCCTTCAGAACTAATGCATCTTTTATCCCTAAGGTGGCATTTGATACTAATTTAAACCAAACATCTCCTGGTATTTTTTCCAAGATATCCTAACAAAAGAGAATACCTCCTTCACTAATTAGACATTCAGAGACAGCTCAGACTCTGTATTCACAGGACAAATGATTTCAGAAAAGATGACCAATTATTCATTCCCTTTGGTAGGCCAAAATTAGAAAAGCAGTTTCTAAAGTAACTCTATCCAGATGGCTTTTGGATTACATCTCCTTTGTATATCATAGAAAAAAAAATTTCCTTTAGCATGCAAACCAAAGGCGCACTCAACAAAAGCATACCTGATGTCATTTTCATTCATTCTTCAACTGAGTCTCTGATCCGTCCTCGGATTCTACTCAGTTGTATTTACTAAATACTCTGATCCAACTCTCGAGCTCCTCCCTTTGCCCATAATGCCCCAGCTGTCTACAGTACCCCAGATCTTGTTTGCCTCCTTATCTCTACAGACGCAGATCCTTTTTGTTGAGTTTTGTGTAGCAAGTGTGACTAGTTTTCCATTTTTTTTTCTTAACAGTTCCACTTTTCATCACCTCTTCGTCCCTTACCATACTTTTTACAGTCTGTTTCCTGTCTGATCTAACTTCTGTTTTCTAACTTCTCTTTTAACTCTTAGTTGTATTCCATACCATTGTTAGCACTGTATTTCTGTTTTTTTCCTAATCTTCAAAGGGTAATCCTTTTTCTACCATTGTTGGTATTTCTCTCTAGTTCATAAAAAAAAAAAAAAAAAAACTAGCTTAAAGTACATTAACTACTGAACAATCTGCCTTTTTTTCGCTACTGAGGCTGACAAACACACTGGGTCTAAGAAATGTGCTTCCTGTGGTGATAAGATTCCCAATTCAGATGCCCACAGGAAGTGTTTGTCTAGGCACTGCTCATTTAGACACTGCTTGCATGATTTGTGCTGGGTTCTACACTAGGGCCTTTAGTGACTGGCATAACAGACTGGTCCTAAAGGGCCTGCTACTTTCTTTTTCCCCTCTCTTAGTTCCTGCTTCTGGGGCTGAACCCCCCCCCCCCAAAATAAAATCTAAGTGATCTTTGGAGGCAAAACAATTCAGGAAGTGGTTGCCCATCCATTGTGCTAAATCGGCTCCGATTTCGAAGCCTTTGGTCAAATTACTGTAAATGTCTGACCTGACACCCTCTGATCCTATGCTTACCAAGCCAGAGGCTCAGAGGACCAGGTCCCCCAGGTTCTCTCTGGAGCCTCTCTCTCCTCGACCTTATGCTCCCTTCCTCCCAAGAGACCGTAAGGAAAGAGTCATTACCCCAGTTTACTACTTCCTCCATCAGGTCCTCCAGGAGCCTTTCCAAAGCAGATGTGGATAGGATGATGAGGAAGTCCCTCAGAGCTCAGATTCAGATGGTGGTTATACTGTCTCCATCTCCCATCAGATGTTCATCGTGTTTCACTGTTGCAGTCATTACACTTGGGTTATCCTGCTAGCAGGCTACCCACAGTTGGCCTGAATTCCAAAGTCTTGGTACGGTGTCGGTTGCTGTCGCCTCTTCCCTGACGTCAGTGCGCCAGGGGTATACAAGATGCAGCAGATGCCATTTTCTTCAGTCTTTCTTGCCACGCGGTGCCCAAAGCAAAAGCAGTTCGCAAGTGCCGGTCGGCCGACTTCTGAGATTTTCGAAATCGAATTTCAGATCCGAAGTCTTCAATAAAGCTAAGTACCCCATTGGGGAAACTTTTTTTCTTGCTCCAGACCAATGTCAGAAAAAGTTAACAATTGTATTTCTTGTGGGAAGCAAATACCTCATAAGGATTTTTCATTCTTACTGTATTCCTTGCCTAGGCCCTGACCACAACGTTGCTAGTTGTCTGTTTTGTGCTAGATTTAACCAACGCACTATTAAGCATTGGAACGATTTTGCCTTTCATTACTTAGGCCGAAGGTTTAATTATATAATGCCGTTGGAACAGCCGACGACCGGAGTTCATAAAAAGCGCAAGGAAAAAGAAAAGGACAGGCATCCGAGGTCCAAAACCGACTAGGCCTCCGCTAGGCCAATCGCCGGTTCTCAGTGAGGCGCTTTCTCAGCCACTGACACCCGCTACCACAGAGCCACAGGCCGCTTCCGACTCCCACGTGGAGACAACTAGGCCTCTGGATACTCAAGGTATTGGACCTTCGGAAACTATTCCCTCAATGGGTCCGGAGCCGCTGAGCAGGCATCGGCTTCTGTGGGTGTTTTCAGACCTACACAGTTATATATCAAGCCAACCTCAGCTTCCTAGGCAAAGACCAAAGCAGCCTTAAAGACAAAGAAACAAGTACAGCAATTCTCCTGGACAGACTTCCATGCCTAAGAAACAAATGCTGAAAATGGCTGAAGACCTTATTACTTTGATTAGGGGTTCCCATCCCCCTCCTGATAAGAGGCCTAGGCAAGACACTGAATATGATTCTTCTGATCAGGTTTCCATTTCATCTGACTCCTCTTCAGAACAGGGATACTCTCTTCCTCCCTATGAGGATTCTGATGCTGAAGAATCTATCCCTTCAGCCTCTCCTCCTGTGGACTGTTCTTTTGGGGAAACCCTGCATAACATGAGGGAGCATTTTCACTGTGAGAGCCAAGATTACTCATAATCTAAGAAAAGGCTCAGAGATTTTCATTTACTGCCTCAGCACAGACCTCTTGCTATTCCATATTGTAGATGATGTATTTTCAGAGTCCGGCCTGTCTCCTGACACTCTACCCCCTGCACCCGCTAAGCCAGACAGGTACTACAGGGTTCCAGACTCACATAAATTTCTATACAACAACCCTGCTGCTGACCCAGAAACTATATCTCAGGGTCCCAAAGGGGGGGGGGGGGGGGTCATGGCTTCCACTGCAAAAAACCCTCTCCCCTCTGATAGGGATTCTAGAGCACTGGACAGGTGGGGGAAAAAAAGTCTACACCTCTGCTACCTTGGCTGTTAGGGCTTTAAATTGTCCGTTTCATATGCTTAAATATCAGCAGTACTTATTGTCATTGCTAAAACAGAAAATGTTGACAAATTCTGAATGTTCTGAAAACAAGGAAATGCAGGATTTATTGCATGCAGCTGAAAAAGTGGGAAAGCATACTTTGCAATGTGGTTTTGATTCACTGGAGGCCTCTTGCAGGGCCGCTGTTACAGGCTCTGTCATTAGAAGTCATGCTTGGTTAAAGGAGCAGAATCTGCCTGATCATGTTAAAGCAAAATTATTGGATGCTCCATTGCAGCATGATACTTTGTTTGGTGTTAAGGCAGAAGGAGGTTTTTAAGAAAATGGAGGATAAAGCGAAATCTATGCAGACAGTAAAGGATTTTTTACAGGTTCAGCCACCCAGATTTAGCAGGAACTGGCCTACTAAGAATTGGTCTTTTCCAATGTCAGACAGGCCACAAAGAGGCAGATACAGACAGCCTAGAGGCAGATCTCAGCTCCAAGGCTCATACAGGCCTAAACAGTGGGGTGCTTCTACCTCCAAAAGCGGAGAAGACAAATCACAGCCATATAGGAAACAGTCCCAATGACTTTCCACTGCCAATGCCAAGCACTTATCTTTTGACAGCACCCTTAGGGGGAAAGCTAGCATTTTTTTCACAAAATTGGCACATGATCACCCAGGACAAATGGGTCTTGAGTATAGTTTTGCAGGGCTACAGGTTCCACTTTCACACACTTCCAAAGACAAAAGGTATGCCAGACCTGCCACACAATCAGTGGGCAGAGGCACAAAAGCAAATTTCATCTGTCATGGACATGAGGGCTATTCAGAGAGTACCACAGCAAGAGCAAGGACAAGGATTTTACTCAAGACTTTTATTGGTACCCAGAAAGGACAAAGTCTGGAGACCAATACTGGACCTGTCTATTCTAAACACTTTTCTGGACGTCCCAAAATTCAAAATGTTGACACTGCAGCAGCTTGCCCATGCTGGGCAAGAAGGCTTGGCTTGTAACTTTGGACCTCAAAGAAGCATCCCTACATGTCCCAATCAGACAATCTTGCAGAAGATACCTCCGATTCATAGCTGGTTCAATGCACTACCAAATCTCTGCACTGCCCTTTGGCTTATCTACTGCGCCCAGGGTCTTCACAAAATGCTTGGCACCAGTAATTGCATTTTACAGACAAAGAGGAATTCAAATATATCCGTACTTGGATGGCTGCCTTATTCAAGCAGAGAGCAAGGGCATTCTACTGAAGCATCTGGCGTTTGTAAAAAGATTACTAATTTGCCTAGGGTACACAGTAAACGAATAGAAATCAAAACTAGTACCCTCTCAAGAGATAATATTCCTGGGTGCAAGCTTAAATACAACTGCCCAGATGGCTTCTCACGCCAGACAAACAAAGGCAACTGACTTCTTACTTCGAAAAGATGGCAACAAAGACCCAGCTACTTGCAAGAAAAATTCTGCAGGCTTTGGGCATCCTGCATTCTAATAATTCCACATGCAAGACTGCAGATGAGGAAACTACAGTGGTACCTAAAAAGTGTTTGGACTCAACATTGCCACAGCCTGGAAACATTAATTACCCTCATTCCCTGCCTGCAACAGGAGTTTCGATGGTGGGCACTGGCCTGTCACCACAACAAGGGACAGCCATTCACTTTACTCACAGCCAGGCAGACACTAACAGATGTATCGGATTATGCCTGGGGGGGCCCTAATTGCAGGAAAATGTATTCAGGGCACGTGGCCCGCAAGCCAAATGCATCTTCTTATCAATCAGAAAGAGATGCTGGCTGTACAGAATGCCCTGACAGCCTTCAAAGATCTACTCCATCCAGGACAACTGTTGATCAAGACGGACAATACTACAGTCATGTGGTACATAAGCAAGCAAGGGGGCACGCATTCCTATTCCCTCTGCAGACAAGCCATGATTTTGTGGAACACAGCATTGACTTATCAAGTGCACCTGCAAGCACAATTCCTGTCAGGAAAGACAAATACTCTGGTAGATGAACTAAGCAGAAACCTCATGGACCCTTACGAGTGGAAACTAGATTCACAAGTCTTCAGCATGATAACAAGGAAATGGGGATGCCCAGACATAGATCTATTTGCCTCCCCTCACAACTGCCAACTACAGAGATTCTGCATAAGGACTTATCACAAACCAGCATGGAAGGTGGATGCTCTATCATTCAGCTGGAAAACCCTTACAGTAAATGCCTTTCCTGCACTGCCTTTCCTCCCCAAGGTACTCCTAAAGGTCAGACAAGAGAAGCCAAAAATGATACTGATTGCCCCAGACTGGCCACGCCAGCACTGGTATCCAATCCTAAAGAGCTTGTCTCAAGGCCCAGCTTGGACTTTACCTCAAATTCCTCATCTACTGACCCAACAAAACAATCAGATCATGCACAGCCAACTCAGAACCTTAAATCTGGATGCATGGCGGATAATATAACCACTCAGAACACACCTCTCTCTAAAGCAGTTATGGATGTTATTTTGGAGGCCAGGAGGCCCAGCACCAGAAAATCCTATGCAGAAAAATGGAAGAGATTCTGTGCTTGGAACCAGGCACAAGGAATTGACATGCTTGTTCCAAATATTCCTCAGATTTTACAATACCTAACTGAGATGCTGGACAAAGGCCTATCCTTCTCATCAATTAAGATCCATGCCCCTGCCATTCCAGCTCATTAATTACAATATGGAACCACCTATTTTTTCATATACACTGCTAAGGCAGTACCTCAGAGGGGCTAAAAACATAAGACCTCCAATGAGAACACCTATACCTACATGGGACCTCAATTTTGTCTTGGAAAAGCTCATACTGCCTCCTTTTGTGCCAGCCAATACAGCTGAGATAAAATTCTTATCATGGAAAACAGCTCTGCTCCTAGCAATAACTTCAGCAAGAAGAGTCTCAGAGTTACAGGCATTAATGGCTGTGGAACCTGTTATTATTTTCCATCCGGACAGGGTTTCTCTAAGGACGAACCCAACATTTATGCCTAAGGTAGTGTCCAGTGTGGTTCTTAATCAAACCATTTATTTGCCTACCTTTTATCCAAACCCACAGAATAAAGGGGAGAGACTTCTGCATTCTTTGGACATACACAGACAGCTATGCTTCTACTTGGACAAAACTAAAGCTTTCAGAAAGACTGAGCAACTTTTAGCGGCATATGCTGCAGGATCACAGGGAAAGGCTATCTCAAAGCAGACTATTTCAAAATGGATAGGCCACTGCATTCGTTTTTGCTATTCACAATATGACAAATCAGTGCCTAAGGGCATTAGGCCACATTCAACCAGAGCAGCAGCCACTTCAGCAGCCTTCCTCAGAGGAGTACCAACCAAGGATATTTTGGAGGCTGCAACTTGGACTTCAGTGCACACTTTTACAAAGCACTACCACCTACCTCTTTACTCTGCTCTAAATCCAGAGCAAGCTTTGCCACTGCAGTTCTGCTGGACCTCATAGCCACTCCTAATTCTGTTTAGACCCAGCCACCCAACCTCAGCTTTGGGATTCAACCCAAGTGTAATGACTGCAACAGTGAAACACGATAAACATAGTAAAGTTGTGTACCTACCATAAATGTAGATGTTCAAGTGTATTCACTGTTGCAGTCCAGGTTACTCACCCTCCATTCCCTTTTCTTTGCTGGGACTTATCTCTACTTCTCTATTCTATACAACCTATGTGGTGTATTTGCTTGTAGATGAAGGTAATGTTTGTTACTGCATGCTTTTTTATAAGCAGAAGTTTTAGCCTACCCTTTTGGGGGCACCTGACATCTGGGGCAAGAAAAACTGAAGAAAATGGCATCGGCTGCATCTTCTATACCCCTGGCGCACTGACGTCAAGGAAGAGCCGACAGCAACCGACGCCGGACCAGGACTTTGGAATTCAGGCCGACTGCGGGTAGCCTGCCAGCAGGATAACCCAAGTGTAATGACTGCAACAGTAATTACACTCGAACATCTACATTTATGGTAGGTACACAACTGCACTATGGGTGAGCCTCCCTTCTGTTTGCCATAGAGTTATTTCTCCTTTTCCGATTTGACTACTGATTTTGGAGCCCTTGGATTCAAGAAACCCAGGAGTATCTGTGTTACTATGTGAAAAGACTGCTAGGTCTTTGACTCCAGCTGCATCCCCTGACTTGTCAGGTGCCAATTTCCATGGAACAGGACTAGTCTCCGTGCCAGGTCCTGGGATTTTGGTTTGACTCCAAGGTTGTTGGGACTGTCTCTGCCTTTGGGGCTTCAGTGTTGGACAGTTCATGTCCACCTCCTCCCTTTAGACAGTAGTCTGGGCAGGGTCAGGGGCATGGTGGCATCAGGGACTTTGGCTCCAGCTCAGCCAGCTATAGCTTCTCCCAGTCCGTTTGTCTTTGAGGTAATGGAGAGGGTTTTTCTTTCACCTGAGAGAGAAGGATTCCTGTCTTCCTCCTACCGCCCTGCCACTGTTGAATTTGAGCTCTGATCCTCATGGACCTGTTCCACAGGGGCAGTTGGCCCAGTCAAATATCTAGACAATTCCTCCCAAGAACTTCCCCTGTCTTTGGCAACCTTTCCAGACCATTGCACGGAGGAGATTCTGTGTAACAGAACTTGCAAGAGGAGGCACATAGATTCCCCTAAGGAGTTGCTCACTGAAGATAATGACTTCGATGAAGGGGAGGGGTCCTCGGGGTCTTCATCAGATAGAAATCCTCAGGCAAGAAGGTGGGTGGTCCTCCCAAGTCCCTGTCCCAAGAAGAGTCTGTGTTCCTGTAAGCTTTCTGGTCTGACCTGTCTACATGCTGGGTGACTACCCCCCGGCTGATGAGCTTATAGGTCTAATCTCATGCCGGGCTTAGAATGAGCTAGATACTGTAGAACCCATTCCCAACTGTCCTGCTAATTTTCTTGTCCCCTCCTAAGGATAAGCCTCACTAGAGCAAGGGGATCTCTGTTGATGCCATGATTGTGGCAGTAGCCACCACAAAAGAGCTGGAAAAACAGAACTCCTTAGTCCATTCCCCCTTACGGGGAGTCCAGGGTATTGGATTGATTCGGGAACTTCATTTATACCTCCGCAACCTTTGCCTTATGGTCAGTGAACTGTGTGGCACATGTTACCAGGCTGCAAAGGGGTTTTACTAAAGAGCTTTCCATATCACTTTCTGAGTGGATGTCTGTGGAGGACCACAGAAAGCCTTCTTCGCAATTGGCCACCCTTCAATTCATCTCTAATGTGTCCATGAGGTTTGTTTCCCATGCCACTGAGGGAAATTCACAGGTGGCAGATTCAGTCATAGCCATAAGTAGGCATGCCCTGGACATGCTTGTGAGTTTGTGGACCCCCTCAAGTCTTCGTTCATCGGTACTGCCTTTGATGGATTGTTTTTGTTTGGCCCCGCTGTTAAGGAAATGCTTCCCAAGAGTGAGTAGGATGGAAAGACCATGTCTGCCATGGGGATCTGTTTTTCTACCCCTCAGAGATACTTTTTCCGGGAATCAGCAAGGAGGTAGAAAGATGTGGATGTTCTTCGTGTTTCACTGTTGCAGTCATAACTGTAGGGTGCTCCTGCCGGCAGGCAACCCGAGGTTGGCCAGAATTCCAAAGTCTGGGTCCGGCGTCGGCTGTACCAGCAAGTACCCTGACGTCAGAATGTAGAGGTATAAAGCTGACAGCCGACGCCATCTTCTGTAGTCTTTCTTGCCGTGCGGTGGAAAGCAGCTCGCAAGTTGTTGGTTGGCGGATTCCGGACAACGTGCTTTGATTGTCGTCGGTCCGAAGTCGTCTTCTTCTCTTCTCAAGCTAACTACCCCGTTGGGGAAACTTTTTTTCTTGCTCCTCCGATGTCAGAAAAAGTTAATAATTGTATATCGTGTGGAAAACAAACACCTCATAAAGATTTCTACTCTTACTGTCTTGCTTGGGCCCTGACCACAACGTTTTTTGCTGTCGGTTTTGTGCCAGGTTTAATTCTCGCACTATTAAGCGTAGGTACGATTGGGCCTTGAATTATTTCGGTAGACGGTTCAATTATAGGATGTCGGATACTTTACCGGCAACCGGAATTCACAAGAAACGCAAGGACAAGGATAGGCCTCCGAGGTCCAAACAGGATACTTTGCAGCCAGAGCCAGCTTTGGGTTCGGCGGTCGTCAGTGAGGCGCTTTTGCAGCCCCTGTCGTCAGCCACTTCGGAACCGATGGCCGACACGGACTCCCATGGGGAGCCAACTAGGCCCAGTATTTTAGCTGCTGCAGGACCTTCGGACATTGCTCCTTCAGATGGGTCTGGAACCGCTGTGCAGGTACCGGCTTCTGAAGGGGTTTTCAGGCCTTCTCATATCACTATTACTACAAAGACAAAGGCAAAGTCAAAGACCCCTGTTAAGCCCAAGGGTTTCTTCTCAAGCTTTTTCGGATTCAGCTCCCAAGACCCAGAAGCAATTATTAAGAATGGCTGAAGATTTGCTTACTATGATTAGGGGCTCTCACCCTCCTCCTGAAAAAAGGCCTAGGCAGGATATTCCTTTGAATTCCTCTGATCAGGCTTCTGTGTCTTCAGTCTCTTCCTCTGACCAGGATTATTCTTTTCCTCCCTATGAGGATTCTGATGCAGAGGACTCTATTCCCTCTGCTTCTCCCCCTGAAGATTTTTCTTTTGGGGAAACTTTGCATGAGATGAGAGAGCATTTTCATTGGGAAGGTCAGGATTATTCTGCTACCAAGAAGAGACTTGGGGAGTTTCTCCTTCTCCCTCAACACAGACCTTTGGCTATTCCTCCTGTTCTTGATATTGTGGATGATGCTTTCTGTGAAGCTAACCTGAATCCTGACTCTTATCCGCCTGCTCCTTCTAAGCCGGATAGATTTTACAGGGTCCCTGATTCCCATCAATTTTTGTACAAGAACCCTTCTGCAGATCCTGAAACTATTTCTCTGGGTTCCAAGGCTGCTAAGGCCGCTTCATCTAAAAATCCTATTCCCTCTGAAGAGGATTCTCGTGCCTTGGACAGATGGGGCAAAAAGGTGTATACTTCTGCTACTCTTTCTATTAGAGCTTTAAATTGACAGTTTCATATGTTCAAGTATCAGCAATTTCATTTGTCTGTTTTAAAGCAAAAACTTTCTACCTTTCCTGCATGTGCAGAGGACAAGGAATTACAGGATGTATTGCATGCAACTGAACAAGTTAGCAAACATAGTTTACATTGTGGTTTTGATGCCTTGGAGGCTTCTTGCAGGGCCGCAGCCTCTGGTACTGTTATCAGGAGACATGCTTGGCTTCGAGAGCAGAATTTACCTGAGCAAGTTAAGGCTAAATTGTTAGATGCCCCTGTTCAGCATGATGTATTGTTTGGGTCTAAGGCTGAGGAGGTTATTAAAAAGATGGAAGATAAAGCAAAATCTATGCAGACTGTTAAAGATTTCTTACAAGTTCAGCCTCCTAGATTTTCCAGAAATTGGCCCTCCAAAAATTGGTCCTTTCCCACGTCTGACAGGCCTCAAAGGGGAAGATATAGACGCTCCAGAGGTCGGGCTCAGGCCTCTTACAGGTCCAGACAATGGACTGCTTCATCACCTAGAAGGGGAGAAGACAGATCTCAATCACAAAGGAAGCAGACCCAATTACTCCCTCTGTTGGGCTACAGGTCCTCCTTGCCTGGAAGCCCCTCTCGGAGGAAAACTTTCTCTTTTCTACCAAAATTGGACGCATATTACCCAAGACAAATGGGTTTTAGACGTGATTTTAAGAGGTTACAAATTCCACTTTCATACTCTACCAAGGTCTTTCGGTTGGCCAGATCTGCCAAAACATCAACGGTCAGAGGCCTTATCAAGTGGACACTTTATTGGCCATGAGAGCTATAGAACCTGTTCCACTTTCAGAAATGGGAAAAGGTTTTTACTCAAGACTATTTCTGGTCCCAAGAAAATAAAACTCATGGAGACCTATTCTGGGCCTTTCAGTATTGAACACCTATCTGGAAATTCCAAAATTCAAGATGCTTACTCTACAACAACTTCTTCCAATGCTCTCCCAGGATGCTTGGATGGTGACATTGGACTTAAAGGAAGCCTACTTACACATCCCCATCAGGCAGGAACGTAGAAAATGCCTCAGATTCAAGGCAGGTTTGAGGCATTTTCAATTCTCTGTACTGCCCTTTGGCTTATCTACTGCGCCCAGAGTCTTTACCAAGTGTCTGGCTCCAGTAGTAGCTTATTGCAGACTCCAAGGGATTCAAATTTACCCCTGTCTGGATGACTGCCTTATTCAGGCGGACAGCAAAGACCTTCTACTTCAACATCTGCAGTTTGTTCAACGTCTTCTCCTACTTCTGGGATTTTCAGTGAACACAAAAAAGTCATATCTGATCCCCTCTCAGCAAATGATTTTTTTTTAGGAGCTCTTCTAAACACAAGCTTGCAAAGGGCCTTCCCTCACTTCAGAAAAACAATTACAACTGACCTCAATTTTCAAGACCTTGGCTACTTTAACTCAGCTCACTGCAAGGAAATTCCTGCAGGCTTTGGGCTACATGGCTTCTTGCATCCTGTTGATTCCAAATGCAAGGCTTCATACGAGAAAACTTCAATGGTACCTAAAGAGTGTATGGTCACAGCATTACCACAGTCTGGACACAACGATTCCACCGATTCCCTGCCTCCAAAAGGAGTTCCTTTGGTGGTCCAGGGCTTGTGCTTTAAACGAAGGGAATCCCTTTAGTCTGCCTCAACCTTTTCAGATCATTACCACGGACACTTCGGATTATGCTTGGGGAGCTCATTTTCTAGACATTTGCCAGCAGGGTTCTTGGACAAGAAAGCATCTTCCCTGGCACATCAACTTGAAGGAAATGTTGGCAGTCCAAAATGCTCTTCTAGCCTTCCAGAATCTTTTGCAACCAGGGCCTCTTCTGATTCGTACAGATAATACCACAGTCATGTGGTACATAAACAAGCAAGAGGGCTCTCACTCTTACCCCCTTTGTAGACTAGCCATGAGTTTATGGGACACAGTTCTAAATCTGAATCTGCATCTTCAAGCTCAATTCATTCCAGGAAAACAGAACCTCTTGGCAGACAGCTTAAGCAGAAACCTGTTGGATCCTCACGAATGGATGCTGGACCCCAACTTGTTCAGCAGGATTACTGCAGTTTGGGGTTGTCCTCAGATAGATCTGTTTGCATCCCATCTCAATCATCAGTTGCCTCTCTTTTGCACCAGGTCCTTCCACAAAACAGCGTGGAAAGTGGATGCCCTGTCATTCAGCTGGAGGAATCTTTCGGGATATGCCTTCCCTCCTCTTCCTCTTCTGCCTCGGGTGTTACTGAAAATAAAACAGGACAAACCAAAGATTATCATTTTGATAGCTCCAAATTGGCCAAGGCAGTTTTGGTATCGAACTTTGAAACACCTATTTTTGGAACCTCCATGGATTCTACCTCTGATCCCTTCTCTTCTGTCCCAGCATCATGGTCAGATGCTAAACTCTCAAATCAAGACTCTATGCCTGGCAGCTTGGCTCTACAAGGGCCTTTGATTCCTTCTTCTCTTCCCAAACAAGTTTTGGATGTTCTTTTAGAAGCTAGGCGGCCTAGCACTAGAAAATCTTATGCTTCTAAATGGAAAAGATTTTGTATTTGGATGCAGGATCGAGGTTCAGATCCTCTCTTGCCTGATATTTCTTCCATTTTGCTTTACCTCTCAGACCTTGTGCTTAAAGGCCTCTCCTTTTCCTCCATCAAAATCCATGCTTCTGCTATCTCGGCTCATTTCAACACTGATCCTCCCATCTTTTCTCACCAGCTGGTGAGACAATTTTTGAGAGGAGCTAAGAATTTAAGACCTCCCAGGACTCCTCCTGTTCCTGCTTGGGATCTTAATTATGTCTTGGAGAAATTTACTTTGCCTCCTTTTGTGCCTGCTGCGGCTTCGGATATCAAGTTCTTATCCTGGAAAACAGCTATCTTATTAGCATTGACTTCTGCTAGAAGGGTTTCAGAGTTACAAGCCCTCATGGCTGTGGAACCATATCTTATCTTCCACCAAGACAGAGTTTCCTTGAGGACCAGTCCTACATTTATGCCTAAGGTGATTTCTAAAGTGGCTCTAAATCAGACTATTCACCTTCCTACCTTCTTTCCAAATCCTCAAAATAAAGGGGAAAGGATCTTACATTCATTGGACATACACAGACAACTACGATTTTACCTGGACAAAACTAAAGATTTCAGAAAATCTGATCAATTGCTTATCTCTTATGCCTCCAGTTCTCTAGGTAAGGCTATTTCTAAACAAACTATTTCCAAATGGATTGCTCATGGAATAAGGTTTTGTTACTCTCACTATGGGAAACAGATTCCAGGTATTGTTAGAAGTCATTCTACTAGAGCAGCTGCCACTTCAGCAGCTTTTCTCAGAGGAGTTCCTACCAAGGACATTTTGGAAGCTGCCACTTGGAGTTCAGTGCATACTTTTTCTAAGCACTATAATCTCCCTTTGTATTCTAAGTCTAGGGCAGGCTTTGCCTCTGCTGTTTTGCAGGGCCTTCAAGCTGCCCCTTCTTCTGCATAACCTCCTCCCTCATTCACAGCTTTGGGATTCTACCCTACAGTTATGACTGCAACAGTGAAACACGAAGAACATAGTACAGTTGTTTACACCTACCATAAATGTAGATGTTCGAGTGTCTTCACTGTTGCAGTCGGTGTTTCCCTCCCACCAATCCCCTCTATTTTTCACTTGGTCTCTCTTCCACTTCCTTTGTGGTGTATTTGTGTTTCTATTTGGACACCTTTTGGTTTCTTTGTTGGGGGCTTCTGACATCTGGGGCAAGAAAGGCTGGAGAAGATGGCGTCGGCTGTCAGCTTTATACCTCTACGTTCTGACGTCCGGGTACTTGCTGGTACAGCCGACGCCAGACCCAGACTTTGGAATTCTGGCCGACCTCGGGCTGCTTGCCGGCAGGAGCACCCTACAGTTATGACTGCAACAGTGAAGACACTCGAACATCTACATTTATGGTAGGTGTACACAACTGTACTTTCTGTAAGTCCCAGAGTGTTTTCCAAGACTGATGAGGTGATAACTCAAACAGGAGGGGGGGGGGGGAGTTCTAATAGAAGATGCCACCCTCATGGCAAAGGAGGTCTGCAAAACCAGGGTTTCCAAGAGACCTTTTCAGATGAACCCTTCCACCGCTCATGAATGGTTGCCCAACTGCTCATCTCTGGAAACAGTTGAGGGGTATTTGTCTCTGCACCCAGAAGCCTGGGCATCAATCGCACAAGGTCCTGGAGTGTAGAAAATCATATCCAGAGGTTATTTCTTAGCATTTTCACAGATCCCCCCCCCCCCCAAACAAAAGGGAAAGACTCCTTGATATTCTGCCCCATTAGAGGGAGACACCAGCTCTAGAAATTCAAAAGTTGCTAGACAAGCAAGTTATCCAGGAGGTCCCACCAGACCAGAAAGGATTCAGAATTTACTCAAGATTCCTTTTAGTGTCAAAGAGAACAGGGAATGTGAGCTCAATTCTAGACCTCCGCAAACCGAATCGGTTTGTAAAGAACTCAAAGTTCTACATGGTCACAGTTCAGTCTATTCTGCCATTTCTGTGAAAAGATGATTGGATGTGCTCTGTTGATCTTCAGGATGCATACTGTTGTAGCAAAGTGAACAGATGCTCCTGAAGATATTTGCACTTTCGTCCGAGGGCCAGTCACTACTAGTTCAGAGTTCTGCCCTTTGGTCTCACCACAGCCCCTAGGGTGTTTACCAAATATATGGCAGTGATAGCAGCTCATTTGAGACTACTAGGATTCCTGGTGTTTCCATAACTAGAAGACTGGCTCCTCACCACCCAAACCAGGCATGTCCTTGAGTAATCCATGGACTACTTGCTCCATTTGTGTCAGTCCCCAAACATCACGATCAGCTTTTGCAAATCACATTTTCAACCTGTTCAGAGCCTGGAATTCATATATGCTTATTTGGACACAGTTGGTCAGATAGTGTCCCTTCCACTGAACAGAATGACCATCAGGTTTCAAGTAAAATAAGATGTCATTCTATTCATATGTTGTACTATTCATAACATAAGGGAGTCCACCGCAGGCTGCTCGAACATCTGTTTAGTATACAAAAGTCTAAAACTGCTGTAAGGTATGTGAGATGGCACACAGGATCCCATCCAGCGTCGGTCATAAAGTGACATGGGGTATATAGCAGACATCAGCATGCACCATCCTCAGAACTTTTCTGCCTCCAGTCTAAACGTCTTTTCCAGTTGTTTGCTTGTCGGCAAAGTTACTGATTCCGATTCAGTTAATTAATTCTCTCCACTGGAGCTCAGGAAGTTTGCACTGTAAATTCCAATGGGCAGAGCCTAATACTTTTGACATAATCAAATTATATCCTCACAATTCAAACAGTTGTTCATATCTCTGGAACCATAGGGGTTATGAAAGAAGTGTAAATGGCAAATACCTTAAGCACAAACCATTTTTATAATGGTAGTATTCTGTAGGTTCTACATCTTAAACTGAATTTTATAAGTCATAGTAAACACAGTAACTGTTATGTTTGTAATATTTTGTGCAACTTGGAATATCTCGGCAACTATTCAAGTTACTCACATATTGTCAGCAGCATTTTGTTCATCTAGCTGAGAGGTTTCATATAAGGCTAAGGAGTTTTGTCTGTTACTTGCTTGTTGGAATATTTAGAAACGTGAAAATTGTATTGATATAAATTAATATCATAAAAACATTTAATCTCTCTTTACCTGCAATAGTCAGAGGTCAACTGTTAATGCAGTTGAGTTTGCCATTGTGTAAACTTTAAGAAGAAATCTTTTAAAACCTTGTACATAGCATGGTTTTGGAATTATTGACGCAAATATGAACAAGCAATGTTTGACGCCTGGAGGCGTGAGTAGGAGTTAACTGCAGATGCACCTAGAGGCATCACTCGGATGTAATTAGTTAAGCGCCCTGTTGGGGTTTCTTCTTACTCTTTTTTTATGCTACTGTTTGCTGAGATTACACGTCATCTACAAAGGGCAAGTGTCAGTGTGGAAGGCAATTTCCACATAAAGGTTCCCACAATCTTTCTCTCTCTTGCCTGGGCCCTAACCACGACCATAGCTCTTGTGCTATTTGTAAGGCCTTTGTCCCAAAGAACTCTGCCTGGTAGTGTCACTTCTGTTAAACTGTATGTAGAGAACCAACGTCTTAAGCGCTTAGCATGTGATGCTATGAAAAGTGCATTGGGTCCTTCAGGGGAGGCTGCTCCAAAGAAGGGCAAGAAATCCAGGCCTGACGTTTCTGCTAATTCTCCATTTCCGGACATTTCTCTCGACACCAGTATTGGCCCAGAGACCTGCTCTGAGGTAGCTGGAGAGCCTTCCGTGGGTACCGTTGTGGTGGCAGCAAAAGATCCTGGTAGCACATCCTTGGTGGATATGCAGACGTCCACTTTGGGTAAAGGGGGGGGGGGTCCCAGACTCATTGTCTGTGAAGGCCCTCGAGGCATTACACAAATCTTGGTTCGTGAGGATGTCCCTAGTAGTATTCTCAAATGCAGGCCAATGTTGGGTCCCCTGTCCTTCCAGTGTAAGGAACCACTGAAGAAGAAGCAGAAAACCAGCATTCTTCTTCTACTCTTCAGGAACAATCCATTGATTGGCAAGCCTTTTCACAAGGACTGTTTAACATCTTCATGACCGTTAGGCAATCCACATGAGTTTCTTTTCCTTCTCCTTGGCTTTTTCCAGTTTCCCCACAAAAAAAGGGTCAGAATTGAGGACTCATCTGATGAGGAAGATTCTTCTGGGGATGAGTCTTTATCATACTCAGCCCAGATGTCTTAACTGGGATATATATGCCTTCCCAGAGGAGGAATCAAGTGGGACTCGCTCTCCAGGGGAAGATATTCCCTTTGGAGAGACCATTATGAAGATGTGAAAATTTTTCAAGTGGGACTGCTGTCAGGTCTCAGACATACAAAACAGATATGTTCTTTTACAGATGGATTTTCCCGTCCCATCTGCAGTACCTCCTATGCTTCCCGCCTTCTTGGATGCTTTTTCCTCTGCTACTAAGTGTCCTGACTCTCATCATCCTGCCCCAAAAAGGCCAGGCAGGTTCTATAATGTGCCAGTGGATTGTAATTATTTAAGTGCACTTCCACAGACCTATCTATGGTCTCAGTGGCTGCAGGTAAATGCTCTAAGCTTTTGCCTTCCATTTCCCTTCTGCCCTTGGACATGGAGAGCAAAATTATGGTGTGGTTGGGAAAAAAAGTATATACTTTGGCCACTCTGGCCTTCAGAGCCATTAACTACCAGACCCACATGGCTAAATGTTCTTTAGCCCTGTTGTCTCAAGCCACTGTGCTACTTACTGAGCTTCTAAACTCAACACCAAATCCCAGCTTACTTCCATTTTAGGTTTCTCTGCCCAAGTGACACGTCAATCTATTAAATGCATCTGTGATGCAGTGGATGCATCTGCCGGAGCGGCTGCACCTGGGTCTGTACTTTGGAGATAGTTTTGTCTGAGACTCCAGCCACTACCAGACAACATCAGCTAAAATTGTGGATGCTCCACTAGATTCCAAGGCTTGCTTTTGGTGTGCAGAACTCAAGTCCTTGCAAGAAAAGGCAAGGAGCTCCAGGACCTTAAACAAATGCTTGTGTTACCAGTTCCAAGATTTCAAAGGGACTATCTCTCTGACTATCTTTGTAAGGAAACCTTCTAGACTTTCTCCTTCCAAAAGTAAAAACAGATGCCAGGAAGCCTTACTATGCCACGTCTACTACTTCTATTCCTGCTGCTCAGAAACATCCCTTTCCGTGAAAGCCAGTTAGTCTGTGACTACGTACATATTTGCAGTCAACCCGCTCTCCTTTCGTCTTTCCATGTCCCTCCCTGCTTGGGAACAGATCATCCAAGATTCCTGTGTCCTTTCTATTATCCACAGGGAATACTTTATGAAAGACTCCTCCCACCTTCAGGGGTATTCCACAGCCCCCAAAAGATCAGTGATTTTCTTTCCTCTGGTAATTCTCACCTTGCTCATTCTGGATACCTTTCAAGAGGTTCCTGCTTCCCAAATAGGAAAGGGATTCTACTCAAGAATGTTCCTAGCTACCAGAAAGGATGGTCCTTGGAGAGACCCATCCTAGATCTGTCCCATCTAAGCACCTTCTTAGTTACCTTCCTTTCCCATGCTTTCCTTAAAGGCACTGCTCCCTCTCATTCTTCCACAGGCCTTCATGGTGTCACTGGACATCAAGGATGCACATCTTCACATCCCCATTCACCCAGTTTTTTTCAGGAAGTTTCTGCAATTTACTATTGCTTCTTCACATTTTCAATTTACTGCCTTGCCTTTTGGTCCATCTATGGCACCAAGGGTCTTCACAAAATGCTTGGCTCCTGTTGTTGCTTATTGCAGACTCTGGTATTCAGATCTTCCCTTACCTGGATGACCTCCTCCTCCAGGCTCATTCTCCAGACCTACTGCTTCAAAACCTTCGATTCACAGCATCTCTTCTGGAAAGGCTGGGATTCACTATCAATTTTCAAAAATCCTCTATCACTCATTTACAGGACCATGCCTTGATAGGATGCAGAATTTAAACAGACAAGATGCCTGCTTCCGTGCCTCCTCAGAAGGTCTTGTCTCTGACCTATTACTTTCAAGCTATCATTCCACTCCAGTCCCTGACTTCCAGGGAGTTCCTCCGTCTACTGGGCATCCACTATTCCCATGTTACCCCTAGCCAAACTTCACATAAGGAAACTCCAGTGGTGCATCTCAGGTCAGTTTGGATGCAACATGCTCATCCACTAGATTTTGTGATCCCTTTCCTTTCTTGCTTGAAAAAACAATTGGAGTGATGGATCCAACAGGTGTCCTTGAAGCCAAGACTTCCCCTACAACCCCCCTTCCATCTCAGGAGTTGTTCATGGACACCTCGGACGTATGATGGGGTGCAACTTTTGCCTGTTGAAAAGTTCAGGACGTGTAGTCTCCTTCCCACATGAAGGAGCACAAATATAAAGGAAATGAGAGCTCTTTTTTGCCCTGGTTAACTATTTAACCTCTTTTTTTTCAACAAGGTGTTTTAAAGTGGTTCACAGACAACACCACAGTACTGTGGTATCTTAACAAGCAGGGGGGACCAAGTCATATCTCCTCTGCAGGTTGGTTGTCAAAGCTTGGGAGTTGGCAACTCAGTATCAGCTGACTTTGCAGACAGTTTACATTCCTTCCAGTTAGAATTTTCTGACAGACACATTGAGCAGGTTCATGACTCAGTCCCATGAATGGATGTTGCACAAGGAATCTGTTTCTGGACATTATACACCAGTGGAGTACTCCTTAAGTAGATCTAGTTGCCTCCCCTATGAACAGACAACTTCCATAGTTTTGTGCCAGAGCTCCCGACCCTCAAATATGGAAGACAAACGCCCTATCACTCTCTTGGAAGAGGTTGTTTCTCTGTGCATTCTCCCCTTCCCCCTCCTTCTGAATGTTCTGTTGAAAATTCAACAGGACCAGCCAAAAGTCTTGCTGGCAACTCCCTTTTGGCCAGGAGAGCATTAGCTCCCCTTCTGCATTTAGCCAAGGGCAATCTTCACAAGTTACCTCACAGGCTGGATCTACTTGCACAGGATAAGGGATATTTACTACATCCAGAAATGTCAACCCTTCAGATGACAATGTGGGTGATGTTTTTTTTTTAATAAACCTATTTATTAAACTGTCACACATGACATAGGCAACCTTATATTTATATAAATAAAAAACAAACAATGACCACTTCAATTGCAAACATTATTGTTGAGTCTTTCGGCTTTTCCCGGTTAGGGGTCGCCACAGT
This sequence comes from Protopterus annectens, assembly GCF_019279795.1. NCBI lineage: Eukaryota > Metazoa > Chordata > Ceratodontiformes > Protopteridae > Protopterus > Protopterus annectens. Next base: position 308,939,088 of record NC_056737.1, read on the forward strand.
GGAACTTCGGTCCGCTAATGATTGGTAGTTGATTTTTACGTGCCGAGTTACCAGCCCTGACGCACAACCTTCAACGAAGGTACGCCCATTCACGCATGTCTCCACGCAGAAGACACTGTAGCTGAGAATCGAACCAGACAGCGTCTTACTGTGAGGCGACAACGTTACCGCAGCACCGAACATTATACATCACTTAAAATTTATCCAGTCAGTTAAGATTTATATGGCTCATTCAAATCCTGCCTCTTAAACCTTGATGCTTCTCTGCATATTTTGTTCCACAATTCCCATTTTTTCTATGTAGTTTGCTCTGTCCCTTTTCTAAAGATCCCAGTTCTGGTTGTTTATCTCTGTTACTATTTTCACTACTTCCAGTAAAGTTGGGCTAGACTTAGATTTCCATTTTCTAGTATTTGCTTTTTTGGCAGCCGCCATAATTAGAGTCCGCAAAGCTTTACTATGTCTAGGCAGTTCTGTTTCTGTATCATAGCTTAAAAAAATCATCTCCCCAGTCAGTCCAATCTGCTCACCCAGTATCTCCAACAGATCGGTTCACAGGTAATCCCTAAGTCTGCCAGCTCATTACACTCCAAAAAAAAAAATGTGTTCCCAACCTCTTCTTTCTTACCCGTTACACCACCATTTGCTATCCACCCGAGGAATAATTCTTTGCAGTCTACTTGGGATATAAAAATACCAATGTAAACACTTCCAGGCAAAGATGCTAAATTTTTTTTCTTTTTGAAATTTTTGTTGCTTTATTT